>NC_056731.1:523784823-523844823 GCF_019279795.1 Protopterus annectens
CCACATCATTCTCCTTGATAAAAGTGGCTCCTCCACTGAACTTTCCAATTACAGACCCATAGCCATCCTTTCTCCACTTTCCAAGATACTTGAAAAATGCATCCATTCTCAAGTTTTAGACTACCTCTTAGCTAATAACCTCCTCTCCAGCACCCAGCATGGCTTCAGGCCATACCACAGCACTACTACCACCTTGCTTTCTTTCACTAATGCTATCCTTCATCATAAAAATAATGGCCTGTTCTCCTCTGCTATATTTCTGATCTATCCAAGGCTTTTGACATGGTCCCACACAAACTATGCCCCCTTCTGCCCAGACTATAAGGTAGCTATCACTGCCACCAGCCAGCTCCTTATCAACTATGTTAAGGCTCTTAACAAAGGGTGTCCAATTCCAATCTTATGGTGTAGTGTTACTATCAATACAAATAGTAGTTTGACTAAGAGCAAGGCTGACAGGAGTGGCCCACAGTATCACCAAATACATTTGTAAGTACTCCCAGATCAGCCACAATGAAATGTTTAAATATATTTAATAATAAATAATAAAAGAACAAGAAAATACTAAATATATATTTACAGTGACATCAGAGTTGAAATCACAGGCAATGTCATTCGGCTTTTCCTGGTTAGGGGTCACCACAGTGGATCACCAGTCCACAGATTGATTGGCAGTCGAGTTCTTACGATGCCTAGTTAGCATCCCAGCACTCAACCTTCACAGAAGGCACATGCACATGCACCTACCTGCATGTCTTTAAAACTCACTCGACCACAAAGAGGACATGCAGACTCTGCACAAAAGGTGGTCCCTCAGAATATCTAACCCGAGAACCTCTTGTTGTGAGGTGTCAATCCTAACCGCTGCACCATCACTGCCATGGAGTTCAAAATCACAGGAAACATTTAAAACACCATTGCAGGACAGTATGAAATAAATGAAGAGAAATATCTAAACTAAGCTTTACTATATTCATAGGTTCATAGGTAGGAACTAGGCTATCGGCCCAAGGGCCTACATAAGCCTAGCCAACAAGGTTCCATGGCTTATGCTACCCAAGAAAGTTATTTTCCTGTACCACTGTCAAACAGAGACACAGAAGTGATCCCCGGGGTGTATTTCCTATTTCCCATCCACTCATCAAGATTTTTCTTGAAGAGTGCTAATGAAGAACTTTGCTTGACATAGATGGGTAGCCTGGTCCAGAGTATGGGAAGTCTCTGGGACAGGAACCTATCCCTCCAGCATGTCCTGTTTATTGTGGTGACAAGGTTTAGGTCCCTAGAGCTTGTAGCTCGGAGGGATTGGGATTTCTTTAGGTGTAGCGTGTCCAACAGCTCTGGGTTTGACATAGCTTTATATGTTAGGCAGAGATCACTTCGGAGAAGGCAATATGCTACTGAGTAAAGCTGGAGTTTTTTGAGGCAGTCAGTGTAGGGCATTTGTTTGAGGCCAGTAATCCTCTTTGTGAGGTACTTCTGTGGCCTTTCCAGCTGCTGCAGATGTCTTGTGAGGTACATTCTGAAAGGGGCGTTGTACTCTATAATGGGTCTAATGAGTGTCGAGTAGAGGGGAACAATGACCTCTTTTTTCCTGGATGAGAACCCTTTTATGATGAGGTGTGCCACGTAGAAGGACTTCCTGCCTACTGTGGTGATGTGACTATCAAAGGAGAGACTACTGTCCACCTGGGTCCCAAGGTCTCTTATCACACATTCGGTGTTAAGTAGATTGCTGCCTATGTGGTAGTTCATGGGTACAGACTTTTTAACAAAGGGGATGACATTGTACTTTTTGGAATTGAGCTTGAGGCCATGGCTCTGACACCAGGCATCTGTCTCAGCGAGGCCCTTCTGTAAGATGTCCACATCATTTGGGGACTTGACTATGGCTCCTAGTTTACAGTCATCTGCGAACTTCATTAGCCAGAGGCCTTCTGTGTTAGCCTGTACTTCAGAGAAGTATATACCAAGCAGGAGAGGTCCCAGGATGGAACTCTGTGGTACTCCACTTGTCACTGCTTTGAGGTCAGATTTGGAGTCTGCAACTTTTACAGTGTGGGTTCTGCACTTGTCACTGCTTTGAGGTCAGATTTGGAGCCTGCAACTTTTACAGTGTGGGTTCTGTCAGTGAGCCAGTTGGCAACCCATCTTGTGATGTGTCTATATCTAAGAGAATTATATTGTTCCCTAGAAACTTACTTCATCAGAGCAAGGCAGATGTGTGGTGAATGGATCTTGTCAGGTCCAAGACAGAATGTAGAATGCTGTCTCTCACTATGAAACTTCCAAATTAATATCTCAAATATTACTGCTGGTTTAACTTGCAGAATAACATCATTGCTTTTCATCTGACTCCTGTTCCCAGGTTCAAAACAACCATTGATGGCAGCTGGTAGAATTTAGCATCTACCTGTGAAAATACATAGACCTCAGAACTTTTGCCAGATGGTGGAAGTCATAAAACAGTTTACATTCCTCCACATTTAAAGGCAATACAAAAAAACTTCTCAGCACAACATTGTGTCTCCTTGCTGCCATAAAGTATTTTAATTTCAACTATTTTTCTGAAATTATCCTCCTATATTCCAATTTCCCCTGTTAAAATATATACATCTAAACAGTTACAATAATGCATGTACATTTCTGTTCTATTCCAGTAGGGCATGCTGTGGTTACATTTTAAGCGCAAACACTTTATAAAATATCTTTTCAACACATATGTCTGTACAAACCTAGTTTGATATATACATGATATACAGTTCTAATACATTTATAACACAAGTATCTTACATGAAGCATGTTGACATTCACAAATGACACATAACCATTTATAAAATTCCAGACATATGCACTGGCAGTATCTCCCTTTGTCACACTTCTATATAAAGCATCTATATATTCACAAATGACATATAATTATTTTCAAAATTCCAGCTAGCTGGGCTGGCAGTATCTCTTTTTATTACATACCCCACCAAAGATGGATGTATCACTGTCATCCCTTCTATCTTGTGTGTTCACAGTGCTCAGTCATTGCCAGCAATACCTTTACTCCACACAGACACACACACACACACACACACACACACACACACACACACACACACACACACACACACACACACACACACACACATACACACACGCACACACAGGTAGAGCCTCTATCTGCCGCTGTAGTGTGAGCAACTATAGCAAGGAGGTGGCATAAGTTCTCGGATGTCTTTTTTTTAGGTCCTCAACCTTGGGTTGAGGGGGGCACCACTCTAGGGACTGCTCAAGATGACAAATGACCTAACGTGAGCATTCACCCCTAAATTTGCATACATGTGCACTTCTGTTTACATCTCTGTACACACATCTTACTCATTATGAATCTTGTTTGTTCCACTCTTGGGCTCATTTGCATGGTTCAGTTGCCAAGGTTTTGTGAATGGTGCACTCAAGCTCTGCAGTAATGTTGCATGTGTTTATGAATTGTGTATTACCTTTGTACGTGTATTTTTCCTTGCCTACAATTGTTACACTTTGAGTAGCATACTCTTAAATATTAAAATAAAGCCAATCTTAGCTCATTTATTTTGTGTAATTCCACCTTGATATTAAGACAATTCTCATTACACCTATTACCTAAGCAAGCCTATGGTCTCCACTGCTACACCATTTCTTTGTAAAGTAATGAAATATCTATTTCAAAGAATACTTCTTTTATGGAATAGAACAGACTTTCCTTAAACATACTGTCATGTAGTTCCCTGAACCTCTTTAAATGCAACCTAGATGAATGTATGGCAAACTATAAATTCAGCTTCTGGTATGGCCCCTGAAAATCTCAACCAAAGGAGAACACATTAGGTGGTAATTAGAGTTGTAGGATACTAGTGAGTGGAATGTTGAGGCTAGGTGACTGATGATCAAGCTGATCAACAGCCTAGCATGAATGTATGAACCTATGGATGATGTTCCTAAAGTGTAGCCAAGGCCAACTTTCCCATCTCAGAGACAGGGAGCAGTAGGAGGTCCTTAGTCAGAGCACCACCTGTAAGATGGAATGAGGGCAGCATTAGGCTGCAAGTGCCAAAATGTCTGTGCTCTACTGAATAACACAACATTCCAGCCTGTGGGCACACATGAATAGTAACTCTCAGGCATACCAAACTAGCATTATAGAGAATGGGTAAAGCTGTTTTTTAATGCTTTGCAAATTTTTAAATTTGGGCATTCAGTTTTTGTGTTTCATTGAAAAAAGACTATTTAATATTGTGAGGGTTCAGTACAGTGTGGGTAAGGTAGTTTCTCCCTTTCTTTGAGTTTGAGCAATCTCACAGTTAGTATATTAACAAATGCAGGATTGCAGTGGATGTGAGCAGGGTTGCTTTCCTACGGAACTGCTGTTTGTTTTTGTTATGCTCTGTTTTAATTGACTGTATGTGATGGTTACTGTTTTTGACAAAAGTTGTTTACGTGAATGTTGCTTCACTATTTAACCATATATCCACAGATAATACTATGTCTGAGGTGTCTCAGGTAGATAAGAAAGTTAGGAGAAGGGAAAGAAATCCCCGACTAGTACCCAAAGGTGACCCTGCATCAGAAACCCTCTAAAAGTCCATTCTAGCTACGTAGTAGTCATAGTAAGGTCTCCAGCACCTAACTAGCACCCCCATGCAACCTAGAGCTGAACCTGTCTGGAGAGTAAGTTGGACTTATGGCCCCACTGGGAAAGAGAGGAGATAAATGGGAGCCAATGGTCAGAGCATAACTTGGGGTGGTCAAACAGACAAAATATACCGGGGAGGACTTTGCTGGAAAAATGTAGAAAAAGAATGTAAATACACATGCTTTTGTTATGTAAAAATACATCAGTATTGATTGGGTAATGTTTTGATTTCATTTAGTTATTTAACCAGGTAAATCTGATTTTGCAGATGTTATGCACTTGCGAGCCATATAGCAAACTTATATAGAAAAACAGTTTGGAGTGACCATTTAACCAAAGCAGTAGTCATATCAAATGTGGAAATTAATCAAATTAGGTAACAAACTCTTTTGAAACAGTACTAACTCATTCACACACATCAGTGAGTCATTTTACTTACAGTGAAAATGTCCTTAATTCATTACTGCTTGCAATGATTTCTTTGTACAACGTGAAAAATGGATTGTGAAAGTAGTATAAAAAAGATAACGAAACACTTAGCAGACACCAGTACAGTTAACATTTTGTTACAATCCCTGCTTTCTTACCAAACGTATTCCATAGACAATCATTGTAGGTTAACTTCAGGCCCAAAATTTATTAAAAAGTTATTTCTGGCTTAAAGGACTCCATTGGAAAGTACTATGTAACTGAAAATAACTTTGCAAAAGAGCAACACATCTCTGGTATCAAAGATAATAATTAACATATAGCTGAAACAAAATTACTTTGATCAGAGCTTTCTCACAGCAAAATACCATAATGAACTTGAATCATTAATCTTATTGTACAAATCATAAGCGTCTGTATGCAGAAAATCTGGCCCTTAACATAATATCCAAATAATGCTGAGACATAGACCAATATGGTAAACCTTTCCTCTAAATATGTTCTCTCAATGTTGGAAATCGATCAAGATGGGATGTGCTTAGATCCAGTTAATAAATGTGACAACAGAAATGCCTAGTAATTGCCTCAGCAAAATTAAAGGGTCTAAAAAATGGAAAATCAGCCAACAAAATAAATAAATAATGTTATGGATCTCCAGGCTCTTAACGTATCTCATGTCAAACATCATTAGGGAAAAAGACTTGAGGTTATTTGACACATGAGTATAAATATGAGGTATATTTGTAGCATTTGATCTTTAATTTCACAGAAGTCACCACTTGAGCATTTCTAAGATCAACTGGAAGAAGCAGCATTGATGATGCTGATATACAAACCCAATTACAACAGTACACTTGCTATAAAACATATTCTTATACAATTCTGGGGAGTGTTGCAAATGGTGTTATAATTATTTAAATGTTAACTGTTACTGAAGCTGATAAAACAATGGCCACTAAATAATCACTGTAAAGTTCATTTAATCCCCGGTCTACTGTTAGACCTGCTATACTAATTTTGCAGTAAATGGTGATGTGGCTATTAGAAGGGGAACTTTTTGCATTTCATCAAATAAATGGTATTCAAAGCTTGTAGTAGGTTATTTTATTACTTATTCATTTGCTGAGTTAACATACATGACCAGATTAAAACTAGTAGACAGTTTCTTTGCTGTGCGTCTGGTAATGTGGGTTTCTCTGCTGTTACTGTAGCCAAGGCAATTATGAAAAGTTGTTAAAAGCTGCAACAACAGTTGTGAGAAAGGTGTGAACCCTGCAAGACAAGTATGAGGCCGAACGGCAAGGAAGATAGTACTTGGTTAGTGTAGATCAGAGTGCAAGTGATGTGTGTGCTATAACTTTAAGATGCATGTCAAGGCTATATGTGCGCATATAAATTCCAGACACATGCAATCCCTAGTGCCATTTTAAAAGAGCAGCCAGGAAGAGAGCATGCAAGATCACAGCTGTTAATTTGTATATAATTTACTTAAGTTAAAGTCATTAATCTTCTATAGTGATATGTTTGTATAAAATAAAACTGCTTGAACACAACCCACAAAGACTCTTCTATTGTATCCTAGATAGGAGAGTGACATGGTATCAGAACCGGGATCGAAGATAATAATATTCAGAGCCATGAGGTGCAGAGATGACAGTGAAGGTAAAACTGAGAGAAAAGAGTGCAAACAGAGCCAGAAAAGAATCAAAGGTAAGGAGAAAAGGCACAAACTGTTTACCTGATCCGAAAGACAAAAAGGGGAACTACAAGGGCACAAACCGTATTATTAAGCAAGCAGAAAGCGCAAAAAGTTTGTTAACTAAAGGAAATGTTTAAAATAAAAGTATTTGATGAAACAATTAACAGTAAAGCAAAACAAGTATGTTTACAGCAAAAATGAGTGTGGTTAAGGCAAAACAAGTGTGTTTGAGGCAAAACTGGGCATGTTTAGATTAAAACAAGCACAAGAAAAGTACGCTGGGAATGAAAAGGGCTTAAATGAGCAAAGTGGATATAATAAGGCAAAAAGGGCACATTAAGTGAAAATAAAGTAAGGTGACTGCATGTGTTTTGGCAAAGTGCTGTGTTTTGGCATAACTACAACTTCATATTGTATCAAGGGCATAACTAAAGTTATTCGAAGTATCTCAAAGTGTGTAAAAGTGCTTACAGAGTGTGCTTATTACTATGCATGTGTTGCAAAGAGTTTGTGTGTGTGAAGTGCAACAATTTCATGAAAAACAAAGTATAGCCATTTCGAAAAGTTTCTTGTGTTGGGTGTGTCTATTTGCAAAGTGCCACCATATGTTTCTCATACTGTGAAGAATTGCCTAGCAAGGTACCACCAATTTTGCAATTACTTCAAAGTATTACTAAGTTTTGGGCAAGAGATGTTTGATTTATTTGCATTGTGTAGTTACTCAATATGTTTCTTGCACTGATAAGAAGTAATTCTTGCAAAAGACAACATTACAAGAATATTACAGTGCCCGAGTGTTATTCAGTCGCATAGTAAAGTTGTTGAAATGTTTCTTAAAATGATGATAAATAACTTTAGCAAAGTGATGATAAATGACTTTAGCATTTTAGCCTTTCAAAACAACATTGCAAAAGTATAAAGTACACAAGTTTATTTCGCAAAGTCCAGTTGTTCAAAGGTACTACAAGTTGTCTATTAGCATAATTTTGAAAAGCCCAAAAGGTATAAATTCAGAAGTGCTATAGCACTGGGCAAAGTTACAAATACTGGCATAAGTTTCTGGCATATGTGCATGTGTGTATGTTTCTGCTTATTTGCAAAATCCTTCACTGGTATGTGTTAATATGGCAGACGGATTTTGAAAACCTCTACCGCTTGTATTTGATCCGAATATTGCAGGGAACTGGAGAGTATTTGAGCAAGAGTACAATATTTTATACAAGCAGCTTATGACCATAGAGATGCACGTACCAGGGAATTCATTTTGCTAAGCTTAGCTGGGTCAGTGGCCATTAAAAGAGAATGTTCATTTGTGTATGTACCTGTAGTATATGACGAAGGTGAAAATCTTCATACTGTTGTACAGGCTGAATCAAGGGAAGACCCCAAGTGTTTGAAGCATAAGTTCAGAGAAATGTGTAACCCCCAGACAAATATTACATTAGAGAGGCATTTGTTTTACACAAGAGATCAGAAACCAGGGGAAATACTTGCAGCTTCCATAACTGACTTGAGAAACAGAGCTAAAATGTGTCAGTTTGGTGACTTAAAAGATGAGCTGATAAAAGACAGGCTTGTGTGCGGTATTAATAGTACTGCTGTGAGAACGAGTTTACTTTGTGACAGTGATTTAATGTTGAGCAAGCCAGAGAGATTTGTCAAGTCCATGAGGTGACAGAAGGACACACAAATATGTTTGTGAGTGGCAAGAACATTGTTTCAGTTGGCTCCAGAGCAAATGTAGATAGTATGCAACACATGGCAAGCAAAAGCAGGACAAAGCATGTGGCAGCTACAGGGTTTCCAGGAAAGGTACATAGCTTTCCAGAAAGTTCTAAGAAAGGAGTACGTTCAAACTCAGTGCAGTTCAAGCATGGATCAGCAAAACCCAAGTCTAGTTTTATGGTTAACTGTCGCAATTGTGCAAATCATGAGTCTAAAAGAGAGAAGTGCTTAGCATTTGGTCAGCAATGTCACAAGTGTAAAAAAATGAAACCATTTCCAAAAGTTTTTTAAATCAAGTAAGCCTCACACAATTGTAAAGAAAGGTCACACAAAAAAAAAGCAAGTTGATCAGGTACAGCCCAAGCTGTCAGCTTTCTATGTAGATGGTGTATCAGTGCTTGGTGAAAGAGTTGATGCAGTGAATCTATTGACAAGAAGAGAAGTGTTTTGCACTGTCCATATTAATGGAAAATCCACAGAACTCAAAGAAGACACTGGTTCAAACTGTAATGTTATATCAGCAGTTGCATTTGCTAAAGTGAGAACTAATTAACAACTCAATGTGGCCAGTAGTGCAAGACTTGTTGCTTATGGAGGTGAAGAAATTCATGCCGAAGGTTCGGTGATGCTTTCATGTTATTTGGCCAAGAACTGTTATAACTTGTTATTCTATGTAGTTCGAAGACAAGTGCAGTCTTTATTGGGTCTCAAAGATAGTTTAAGAATGAATCTGCTTTCTTTTGCTAAAGAAGTCCATCACATAAGTGCATTTTCATTTCTAATATTTCTGAAGCCATTTTCTTAGAGTATGCTGATGTTTTCGAGGACAAGTTAGGCAAACTTCCAGTTGTGTATTCCATGAAGTTAGACCCAGAGGTCACTCCAGTAGTCAGACCAGTGAGAAAAGTTCTGATAGCTATGCAGGATAAAGTTAAAGCTCAGTTGGATAAAATGGTGCAGCACGGTGTGATTTGTCCAGTCACAGAACCAACTGAATGGGTGCAATCCATGGTAGCCACTCACAAAAAAGTCTCAGATGAAATCAGAACATGTTTTGACCTGAGAGATCTGAACAAAGCGTTAAAGAGACAGTATCATCCAATGTGCACAGACGAAGAAGTTGCAGCTCTAATCCCAAATGCTACTGTATTTTTTGTTTTAGATGCAAGGAGTTCATTTTGGCACGTGCTGCTTGATCGTAAATCCTCATTTCTAACTACTTTTGGTACTCCATTTGGCAGATACAGATTCCTAAGGATGCCATTTGGAATAAATTCTGCAAGTGAAGTCTTTCAGCATGCAATGGAGCAAATTGTTTAGGGTTATCCTTGTGCCATAATAGTAGATAAATTATTGGTTGGAGGGAATGGTGAAGCAGAGCATGACAGAAACCTCAAGAAAGTTCTAGACAGTGCATGTGAAATAAACTTGAAGCTCGATCCTCTGAAGTGTAAATTCAGACTTTCAGAAGTTACATATGTAGGTCATTTGTTTACGAGTACAGGCTTGACACCAGACCCGACCAAGCAAGCAGCTATTCTTGAGATGTCAGTACCAGATAATGTACAAGATCTACAGCATTTCCTAGGCATGGCCAACTATTTAGGCAAGTTCATACCAGACTTCAGTGAGTTGACAGCATCTTTAAGAGAGCTCAGATGCAAAAATGGTTGGAACAGCACCAGAAGGCATTTGAAGACCTCAAGCAGAAAATTGCAACCCCTCCTATATTAAGCTACTATGATGTGAACAAACCAGTTACTCTTTCCTGTGATGCTTCAAAATTTGGTCTTGGTGCAATTATACTTCAAGAAGGCAGACCAACACCCTATGCATCTAGAATACTAACCCAAACTGAGATGCAGTATGCTTGGTTTGAGAAGAAGCTTTTGGCAATAGTATTTGCATGTTCCAAGTTTCATGATTATATTTATGGTTGAGCTATTCAGATTGAAATTGACCATCAACCTCTAGTTACTATTCTAAAGAAGCCTATGCATTCTGCTCCAGCGAGATTACAGAGAATGATGCTCAAATTGCCAAAGTACAATTTCAAAATGGTTTATACAAGAGGCAAATTGCTCTATGTGGCTGATACCTTATCCGGATCACCCAGAAAATACAACAGAATAGCTTAATGAAGATAATTTTGACTTTGATGTGACGTCAGTGTGTAATTTTTCCACCACTAGACTTGATGAGTTAAGAGATCACACTCAGACTGATCCAATGCAAAAGCTCAATCACTACATTAATGTTGGATGGCCATCAAAGCAATCTAGTGCACCACCTGAAGGGCAAACCTATTTTCCTTACAGAGATGAATTGTTGATGGAAGATGGCATTATTTTCAAAGGTCCTAAAATTGTTGTTCCTGCTTATTTACAAGAAGAATATATCCAGATTTTGCATTGTGGTCATCCAGGATCCACATCCTCTAAGAGAAGAGCTAGAGAATTAATGATTTGGCATTCATTACCAAAAGACGTTGATAGAGTTCTTTCTTCTTGTTCATTATGCAATAGTACTAAACCATATTTGCAAAGAGAACCACTTCATCTAAGTCCAATTCCTGAACTAGCTTGGTCTACTGTAGCAATTGATATCTGTGAGTGGAATAATCAACACTATTTGGTTTTGGTAAACTCTTATTCAAATTTATTTGAGATCGATCTACTACCTAACCTAACATACACTGCTGTTATTACTAAGTTGAAACGTCATTTCTCAGTTCATGGTAGTCCAGTTTTTTCTGACAGTGTTACTCAATTTACTAGCCAGTCGTTTCAGAAATTTGCACTAGAATGGGAGTTTGTACATGTCACTAGTAGTCCTGAATATCCTTAGTCCAATGGGCTAGCTGAATGTGCAGTGCAAAGCAATTACTTGAAAGGCCAAAGTGTGACAATACCAATGTGTTCTTAAATTTGTTTAATCTCGGAAACATATCCCGTGATGATATTCTTGGCTCACCTGCTCAAAGATTACTTTCCATGCAAACTACAACTATGGTACCCATTACTTCTAGTTTATTGAAGCCTAAACCTAAGAGCAGTAAAACCATCACAGCTCAATTGTTGGAGAAGCGTAATATCCAGAAATCTAGTTATGACACATTGAGCAGATTACTTGATCCATTGAGGGAAGGAGAGACAGTACGAATCCAGACAACAAAAGGTTTTGATTGAATAGGACAGATTACAGGCAGCTGTGGTGAGCTGAGATCTTACCTGGTAGACTCAGAAGGTGTTGAGTATAGGAGGAACCATAAACATCTTCTTCCTGTACCAGAATTATCATCACCATCACAACATTGCTTCTGTGATCTAGATTCCAAATCTAAGAGTGAATTAGACACTGTTCACATACCAGAACGTGTTCAAAATTCTGATTCCATTCCAGGAGATGATTCAAACATTCCACAGGTCAGCCATTTTGCATAGACAGTTCCAGTTGCTAAATCTTATTTTCAGTTTTATGTGACACGATATGGGAGAGTATCTAAGCCTAGTGTGAAGTATGCAGCAACGTGGACTCAGTTGTATATATCTGTATATTTAGTATTATATAATGCATGACATAGAATTATCTGTGATTTCTGCATGCCTCATAATGTTATATGATCTATTTCTCGAAGAGGGAGGATGTAGATCAGAGTGCAAGTGAAGTGTGTGCTATATCTTTAAGAAACATGTCAAGGCTATACGTGCATGTATAAATTCCAGACACGTGCAATCTCTAGGGACATTTTGAAAGAATAGCCAGAGAGAGAGAGCATGCAAGATCGCAGTTATTAATTTGTATATAAGTTACTTAAATTAAGGTCATTAATCTTCTATAGTGATGTGTTTATATAAAATAAAGCTACTTGAACAGAACTCATGAAGACTTTTCTGTTGTGTCCTAGATAGGAGAGCGACAGTGATTAGCATTTTTAGTTTATTTTAGTTATAATTAAGTTTAACTAAAGGAGGATTATGTGTACCATTATTTCTGCTCTTTCTTAACTGCACCATTTATCTGATGGTGTAATGTGGTCCATCAGACTCCATGTGTAATGCTATAAATATATGTGCATTTGTGTACGCTGTAAGTTATGAATTAAAAAGATGTAATAAAGACTAAAACCGAGAATCTTTGGGTAATCTGGAGCATTTCTCCTCGGGCCTCCGCTGAAAATTGGCTTAATTTCAAGTCAGACTTTCCCAGTTAACAAATGTTAAATAAATAAATAAATAAATAAATAAATAAAAATAAGACGTGCTGGAGACCCTGAATTTTCTTAGTTAGAATCTCTGAGGTGTCTCAAGTTGCTGCAGGTTTCTGGTATGGTACATACCAAAGGGAGCATTATATTCAATAACAGGCCTGATGAGGGACAAGTACAGGGGACTTATAACCTCTTTTGCTCTTGAGGCGATGCCTTTGATAATCAGGTGAGTGATGTAGAAAGCCTTCCTCACCACAGTAGACACAGGATGGTTGAAGTTGAGGTCACAGTCAACTTGTGTTCACAGGTATTTCACTACAGAGTTGGTACTTAGGATATTATTATTTCTTTTATAATCAGCAGGGACAATGTTTTTACCAAAGGAAATGATGATGCATTTTTTAGCATTTAGTTTAAGACCATGGCTTTGGCACAAATCATTAGTCTGTGTAAACCCCTTTTGAAGAATGATGAAATCACTAAAAAATTCAATGATAGCACCTAATTTGCAGTCATCCACAAACCTGGTTAGCCACAGCCTCTCCATTTTGGCTTGGACTTCTGAGAAGTATATGCCAAACAAGAGGGTGCCCAGCACTGATGACTGTGGAAACCCACTGATGACAGGTCTGCTGTTAGAGGTGAAGTCTCTTACTTTGACTGAGTGTTGTCAATCTGTGAGCCAGTTTGCAACCCTCCTGACAATATAGGAGTTGATATTCAACTGAATTAGTTTGCCAATGATGCCTGAATGTGGGATTGTGTCGAAGGCCTTGGCCAAGTCAAGATAGGCTGTGTGAACAGCTTTGCCTTCATCTATGGCTCTGGTCACATTCTCGAAGAAGTCCACCAGATTTAGCAGGCACAACCTACCCTTGACAAAATCAAACTGGGATTGGAGGTCACCTATATCCTTATTTATGAGGTCCATGATGATTTGTTCCATTGCCTTACAGATGAGGCTGGTTAAACGCATGGGTCTATGGTTACCCGGGTATGTTGCCATGTCACCCTTGTGGAAAGGGATAACAGTCATTGTTTTCCATTCAGTGGGGAAAAGACAGTACTCAGGCTATGGTTGAATAGGGTGCCTAGTGGAGTAGCTAGCTCTTGTTTTAGAACATTAAGAATGCTGGCTTGAATGCCATTTGGTCCCATGGAGGCTATTTTCTTAGTCTTGGAGAGAGCATTAATGACTTGCTCTTTGGAGATGCTGGGGGGGGGGGAGATGTAGAAGATATGGTTTGTGGCATGTGTAGGGAGGATAGAGGGGTGAAATTTTGTCAAACCTGTCTGCTAGTAGGTTTGCAACTTCCACAGGGTCAGTGTGTGATGCCATCCACAATTAGTTCAGTACACATCTGAGTCAAAAAATAGGTTCATAGATTAATACTATACTAACTGCCCTTGTGGGCCATTTTAAGCCTAGACAATTAACCCATGTGAAAATCAAACCCTGCACCTTGTAAGGCAACTATCTTAACCATTATGCCAACCTCCCTATGAACATAAAACAATGCAGACCCATTTTGTAGAATAATAATGTTACAATAAACCAACAGGTGGAGCATCAGCCAGGGATCAAGTAAAGTAGGTTTTTAGTTTAAATACATGTAGAGGGAGTGATAGATCCACCAAATGCAATGATAAAATGTGGCCCTGCAGGTGGAAACGTATATACTAATTTGGAAGTACAGTTTGAAGATAATCTTTCATAGTAATAAATTCTGTTTGATTACTATGTAATTATGTAAGTCTAATAGTTGCATAAAGACATTTATGTGGAAACATCCATAACATTTGTTTTATAAAACTGTACCATCATTTTACAGAGTTGTATTCTCTTTTCATCCCGTGTTTGACGACAAAGTCTTTAACTTAGTTTTTCTATTCAGTGATCAAAAAGGGGTATACTATACAGAAAGCTAGACAATTTACAATCCTATTTTTTCAATAATCAAGTATTTTTAAAAATCATTCAACAGCAAGAACCAAATGGATTGGATAGATTTGCATGACCAAATGATGTGTAACATCTGACACCTGGAGGCACAGAGACAGGGCATCCGTCTGCATTGCTGGCAACCCATGTTCAAGAGCAGACTCAGACCAATGGTAAGGATGGTTGAGTTTTGGATTAAGTGACTGACAGGCCACTTTCTTATTTCAAGTCGGGGTAGGAAGGTAGGAGAGGTATTCATTACCTGTGCGCTCCCTGATGGAGATCAGAGGCCTTACACAATGTGGACTGTAGCAAGAACACTAAATTTA
Source organism: Protopterus annectens (assembly GCF_019279795.1). Taxonomy (NCBI): domain Eukaryota; kingdom Metazoa; phylum Chordata; order Ceratodontiformes; family Protopteridae; genus Protopterus; species Protopterus annectens. The sequence continues at coordinate 523,799,821 of NC_056731.1, forward strand.
AGTTTGTATCACTTGTGAATGTCCACCTTTATCTTTTCTAGGACTTCATTAAAATTCTCCTAGATGAAGGTATGGGTATTGGATTTATATTTAATTCCTAAGTACATGAGCAGCTTTAGTAGAATATTTAAAATTGGTAACCACTAAAACTGGCTTCCAAGAAGGATGAACCACAACAATGGTAACTTCTTTATTCCACAGATATCCACAAATTAGTTAAGCGCTTACATTCACTAACAATAGGAACTTCATCAGAACAATTAGTAATACCTCCCACTTTACTTATATATGTCAATTCATAGGTTCATAGGTTCATACTAGGCTATCTGCCCTAGGGCATTTATAAGCCTAACCAGAGTGTGTTTGGCTTTCGCCACCCATTTTAAATTAATTTTGCTATGCCCTTTTTCGAGGTTAGTATACTGTGCCTCTGTCTAACAGTGACACAGAAGTGATACCCAGGATAAACCTACGATCTCCCACCCACTCATCAAGATTCCTCTTGAAGAGATTCAATGAGGGACTCTGCCTAACCTGGACTGGGATTTTATTCCAGAGTGAAGGGAACCTCTGGTTTATGAATCTGTCCCTCCAGCATGTCCTATTTATTTCAGTGCTGAGGTTCAAGTCTCTCGAGCGCGTAGCTCGATGGGATTTGGATTTTATGAGGTGCAGCATGTCCATTAATTCCGGGTTGGACATGGCTTTATACGTCAGGCACAGATCGCCTCTGAGCAGGCGGTATGCCACTCAGTAGAGCTGGAGTTTCTTTAACAGGGCAGCATATGGCATCTGTTTGAGCCCTTTGATCCTCTTGGTGAGGTACCTTTGGGGTCTTTCCAGTTGCTGCAGGTGTCTGGTAAGGTACATCCCAAAAGGGGCATTGTATTCAATTATGGGCGTGATGATGGATGAGTAAAGAGGTACGATGACCTCCCCTGATCTAGATGTGAATCCCTTCATGATTAGGTGGGCTATATAAAATGTTTTTCTAACCACTTTGGCCATGTGGTTGTCAAATGAGAGATTGCTATCAACTTGGGTCCCCAGGTCCCTAATTACTTCTTCTGTACTTAATGGATTACCACCTATGTGGTAATTTGTGGGCACTTTGTTTTTGCCAAAGGGGATGACTATACACTTTTTGGCGTTTAGCTTGAGGCCATGGCTCTGGCACCAGTTGTCTGTTTCCATGAGGCCCTTTTGGATGATGCTTGTGTTGGCTGGAGAGTCGATTATGGCGCCCAGTTTGCAGTCATCTGCGAACTTGGTCAGCCACAGTCCTTCCGAGTTGGCCTGTACCTCCGAGAAATATATACCGAACAAGAGAGGTCCCAGGACTGAGCCTTGTGGGACATCACTTGTAACTGGTTTGGAGTCTGACATGGCTCCAGCAATTCTAACCATGTGGGTTCTGTCCTTGAGCCAGTTTGCAACCCATCTAGTGACATAGCATTTTATATTTAAGCTGGTGAGCTTATCTATAATGCCCGAGTGGGGTATTGTATCGAAGGCTTTTGCGAGGTCCAGGTAGGCTGTGTGGACCACCTTCCCTCGTCAATGGCCTTGGTGACTGTTTCAAAGAAATCGACCAGGTTTAAGAGGCAGGATCTGCCCTTAACAAAGCCGAACTGGGTAGGATCCAGTGTCTGTAGGTCCCCAATATCTTTATTTATGAGGTCCATGATGATCCTTTCCATAGCTTTGCAGACCAAGCTAGTCAGGCTTATGGGGCGATAGTTTCCAGGATCCGTTGAGGCACCACCTTTGTGGAGAGGGACCACTGTTGCTGTACGCCACTCTTTGGGTACATATCCTGTAGTAAGGCTGAGACTGAACAGTAGTTTTATGTTTGGGTTTAGCTCTTCTTGGAGTTCATGTAGGACGCAGCCCGGGACACCGTCTGGTCCCATTGATGCTGTGTTTTTTGCTTTGGAGAAGGCGGCTCTTACCTGAGCATCTGAGATGTCAGGGGGGGGGGAGCACTCTGCTGGGATAGATATTTGCCCTTTTGGTGGGGGGGGGAGTTTGCGCTGAACCTGTCAGCTAGGATGTTGGCAATGTCTGTGGATTCAGTGTATTTTTTGTCATTTTGGTCTAATTCTGAGCATATCTGGGAATTCCCATCCAGGTTCCTAACATAACTAAAGAAAGCCTTAGTGTCCTGTGCAATTTTTCTCTCGAAGCTGGCCTTAAATGATTTTATGAGTGCCCATAGTTTTTTGCTAATACTGATCAGAGATGCCTTCCCTTTTTGGGATTTTGCTCTATCATGTAGTAGCTTCCTCCTTCTATTGTATAGTTTGTTTATGGCTGGGGTCCACCAGACAGGACGTCTGCCTTTGGAGGATTGGGTCTTGGTTTTATTTGGGATTGCATGATCCATGCATTCCTGAAGGTGTTCATAGAATGCATTTATAAAGGATTCTGCAGTCTGGGCCATATTTTCCACAGGCCCAGGGGCTTTGAAGGATTCCACCTTGGTTTTGAGGAGTGTGAAATTTGCTTTAGAGAAGTTTTTCACTGTGGTTTTCTGGGCAGGGGGTGGGGTCAGGATGTGAATATCCAGTGAGATTAGTTTATGGTCTGATCTTACCAGTGAGGGATACACTTCTGGTCTGGAGCATAGAGTCCCCATGTTGGTGATGATCAGGTCCAGTATGTTTTCCCCACTTGTGGGAGTGGTAACAATTTGTTCCATAGCATTTGAGTTTATAAATTCAAGGAACCTTTGGGCTAGGGTGTTGGAGCTAGATTAATGCTCCCAGTCTATATTTGGGTAGTTGAAGTCACCCAATATAATGGTGTTTGGAGAGACCTTCATATTTTCCAGTGTTCTCAGGAAGGCCGAGTGGGGTTCCTGGGTTTGGGAGGGTGGTCTGTAGCAGGCTATAAACTGGAAGGCAGTTTTACCCACTGTTAGTTGCACATGGATAGTCTCTGATGCTTCGTGCTGTGCCACCAACCTGGAGGTGTGGGTATCTTTGACGAATATTGATACTCCGCCTCCTTTTGTGGTTCGGTCCAAGTTTTGGGGCTGAAAAGCATGGTATGAGGTATAACCTGGTAGTGCTGGGGTGCTCTCGGGTGCCTTGAACCAGGTTTCTGTTACTGCACAGATATTGATGTTCTCCATGCTAAGGAGAGTTTTGAGTGCATGCATCTTGAGGTTTAGACTTCTGGCGTTGAGTAGCATTACTCTTAGTTTCTTATCCCTTGTGATACCTATGGAGGTAGGTTTGTCTTTTGAGCCTTGCCTAAAAAAGGCACTATGGGGGTAGCAAGAGCCTTTGCCAATATCCAAAAGCCCAGGGGTGACAGGTGCAAGCTGCCGCTAGTGAAGCATCGTGGCTTGTCGAGCATGTCATCCCAGGCTGACAGGCATTGGATCCCCTTTGAATGATACCAATACTTAAGCCAATTGTTGAAATTGATCATCTTATCTTCATATTGTGGCATCATTCTTGGTGAGGGTAAGATGCTACTCAAGGTCAGGGTCATACCGGCCTGGGCTACATGCTCAGAGAGCTCCTCTATGTCTCTTTTCATGTAGTCCAGGGAGGTACGTCTCAGGTCATTCACACCAGCATGGACAATGACTGAGTCATATTTGTACTTGCCTTTGAGTGACCTGAGTGCTTGTGTTATGTGGCAGATCCTAGCGCCCAACAGGCAGCTCACCGTGACCTTCTCCTTGTTCAGCCTGGTGAGTGGGACGTCAGTGTGCCTAACGATAGAGTCACCTATTACAAGTGTATCAGGTGTGTTGTTTAGCCTTAAGGGCTGTGACTGTTCAGCACACTGGCTTTGTGAGCTATGTGTTGCACGTGTTTTGTTTTGGGGTAGCGGTTGCTTGGGTGTCTGCTTTGGAGGTCTCCGCTGCTTAGGCAGATTTTTATTTAGAGCCTCTGAGTATGTTTTTTTGTGTTTATGTGTTTGGTTTGCTGTCGTGGTAGGTCTATGTGAGACTGGAATTGTAGTGAGTGTGGTTTCCTTCTCCTCCTGACTGGCTACACCAGTACTGAGTTGAGAGAGCTTAGCCTCCAGTTTGGCTATATGGTTGCATCTCTCACGTGTTGGAATTTGTTGGGAAGAGGAGAGGGTTGTCTGTGTACATGAGGCAGTTGCAACATTGCCGCAAAATTCCCAGATTCACCAGCTGGACTGGAGAGGAGATTGACAACTGACCTTTGGACATGCTAGAATAGTATTGGGAATTCCTTTATAATTGAAAAAAAGGGCCAATGGGGAACAAGGTACTCAAGGGGAGTTTGTGAGGGTGTAGTGCTTTTAATTTTTTAGCGCTGACTTATACAATTGCTTTAGTGAGCAAGTACCAGGTAACTTAAATGCAATGTGTTACAGGTAACTTAAATGCAAAAACGACAAACAGTAACTTTCTTTCAAGTGAAAGAAGGAAATAAGTACAGTAAGCAATGCAGATATCACTAGGGATCCACAGAAGCGCTGAAAAGCCAAATTTTAGATGGAATTAGCGTTTCAGGGAAATAACAAGCAAACAAACAACAAGCATACAAACAAAGCTAGATTCAGCAGGCCTGGATCTAGTCTATGCTACAGCAAACAAGGTGTACCAATTTCAGTAAGAAACAGTTCAAATATGCAGGTACTATAAGCCTTTAACCAGAAATTCCCAACTCAGAAGGGCAGAGTCCAGCCTCTCCTCCCACAAGAGTGCAGACCACGAACCTTCTTAATGTAAAATAACTGGCCTGAAGCCCAAGTGCTTAAACCAGAACTAATGTACTTTTAGAATAACAGACACTGAGCCCTCAATCAGCAGTTCCCAACTTAGAAGGATGTAAGCTACCTGTTCTGCCACTATAGTGCAGTCCACAAACCTTCTTAATATAAAACAACTGGTCTGAAGCCCAAGTGCTTAAACTAAAAGGCTTAGAATGAGTTACACCAAGCAGTAATAAATACAACTGAGTACTTTTAAGATGACGCAAAGGCAAAATAAAGTAGGAAGAAACACAAATACAGTAAAAGCAGATAATTTTTTTTTTTTTTTTTTTTGAGTGAGCAAATGAGATGGGCCCAGGAGTTAATGGACAGAAACAAGTGCAAATGCAGGCCTTCAAATCAGAAAGTTGAGAGAGGTGGAAGACCGCCCAAACGGCCAATAACTACAAATTCTGGGCCAGAACCACTCCTTATGTGGTAGACAGGTAACCTAATGCTTGCCACTCCCACTGATAAGCTAGAAGGCTTCCCTCCAACACAGAAAGACTTGGGGGGCTCAGAAGCTTACAAACAGTTCTGGATACAGCAAATCTGTATCTGGAACACTAATTACAGGAAAGGTAGGAAACAGGCTAACATTTTTTTTTTTCAGAAAAGTAGCAAAAACAGTAGTAAAAACAATTCACATGCAGTGCAAGATGGCACACTTGAGTATGTAGCAATATTATTATTATTTCCTGGTTTAAATGAAGCAATAAATGTGAAATGTTTTTTAAAATATAGAAAGTTAGGTATAAATAAAGAACAGAATATACTGCAATTATTTAATAATTAATCATGTTTTTAATGAATTTTATAAAAAATTTTTTATAAAGTGCATATTAATTAATTGTTTAATTGGATTATTTGATATGTGATAATTGATTGTGTATTTAAACAGAGTGAAATGGTTTGTGAGTATTTTCTGATGAAGTCGTATGATGAAAGCGTGTATTAAAGTGTGTTGTACGCTATTGAGTTGAGTATTTTATTTGGTGACATCCATTTACACATTCTACTTCTACTTCTCTGTGTCACCTTATACGAACTGGTGCTTGGTGGAGTTCGTTTTGCTATTTTATATGTAGCAATATTAGTCCACACACAGTTTGAAAAAATGCAATTAAATTAAAAAGGACTAAAAGCAAGTGCAGAAAGGGTTTATTAGGTAGAATGCGGTAAAGAGATGGGACTGGGGGAGTGTCCCAGATCAAATCTACAGTGGGGCGGGCACTGCAAAAGCCACCAAATTTAAACTGCAACCAATAACAGGGAGGGGGGTGGAGAAGACAGTTTCAACAGAGATGTGAGGAATCACAGTGCAAATTATAAAACCCCAAAAATATATACTGATCTCTGTATATTTGCAGAACAGTAAGACAACAGATATCTAAGCAACAATTTAGCTCTATAATACAGAATAATACAGAAAAATATACTCAGCTCTATATATTTGCAGATAGTCTTGTAAGGCTGTCTCTCAGCACACAGGTTTCAATTTAATAAAAGTCATGTGGCATGACAATTCACTTAAACTGTTAAAGTGACATCAACCTTTAGCTAAAACACTTACTAATAAACCTCTATATAACATAATGCTTTAACTATAAAATAGGTGTAACGGAGCAACTCTCATTCAACCCTGGATATAATGCTGCTCTAAGTCTTATTTGCCATTATGTTTATTTTACATTTAAATGATCATCCATTATTTTGCCTTGTAGATATTTTTTAATAGAATCTAACACATAAAACTTAAAACCATGCATAATGTACTTACTTATGTGCCCATATAATGTATTGGCAGATTTACCATTCCTAATATCTAATAGATGGTCATACATACGATCCCTATGTCTCCTAGATGTCTTTCCTACATAAAAGCAGGGGGATTGCTGACACAAGACCATATATATTATATTGGAAGAATTACAATTGTAATATTCTTTGCTTCTGTATATTGTATTGTGTATTACCAAACTCTCAGTCACATTTCTATATGGACACTGCCTACATGCTCCACATTTGTAGGTCCCTATCTTATTATAGATTTTCCTTTGAGGGATACTAAAAGCTCTCTCTAACAGCTGTTTAACGGTAGTATCTTTTTAATATACTATTCTTGGGCTAGGCTCTAATTTGTCCAAATATTTCTGGATCAGATTGTATAATCCACCAATTTTTAAATATGATGTTAGTAATATAGCTGGCATCCATATTGTACGTAGTAATGAATACCTTGCTGGACCACCACATTTTCACATTATTCAGCTGTTGTAATGCCAATTCTATTTACTAGAATTTACTAGATTAAAAATTTACTAGAATGGGCTGAATAACCCCTAATTCAAAGTCTGTTGTCAAGGGGAAGTTTATTAGACTAGCCAGGGTGATATCGGACAATACTAATTTTAAGTATGAATGTAGTAAAGTAACAGAAATGTTTTTGGCTAGAGGCTACCCTGAAAGCTTTGTGATGGATATACATAGTGAGGTTTGCAAGAAAAGAGAACTAGGAGTTATTTGGCACATTCTAGTAAATAGAATTGGAATTACAACAGCTAATAATGAGAAAATGAGGTGGTCCAGCAAAGTATTCATTAATACGTACAATATGGATGCCAGCTATATTACTAACGTTATATTTAAAAAATTGGTGGATTATACATTCTGATCCAGAAATTTTAGACAAAGAAGGGCCTAGCCCAAGAGTAACATATAAAAAAGATACTACCTTTAAACAGCTGTTAGAGAGAGCTTCTAGTGTCCCTCACAGGAAAATCTGTAATAAGGTAGGGAACTACAAATGTGGAGCATGTAGGCAGTGTCCATATAGAAATGTGGCTGAGAGTGTGGTAATACATAATACAATATACAAAGGCAAGAAATATTACAATTGTAATTCATATAATGTAATGTAATATAATATAATATAATATAATATAATATAATATAATATAATATAATATAATATAATATAATATATATGTGGCCTTGTGTTAGCACTGCCCCTGCTTTAATGTAGGAAAGATATCTAGGAGACTTAGGGATCATATGTATGACCACCTATTAGATATTAGGAATGGTAAATCCACCAATGCATTATATAGGCACATACATAAGTACATTGCGCATGGTTTTACATTTTGTGTGTTAGATTGTATTAAAAAAGATCTACAAGGCATAATAACAGATGATCATTTAAATGTAAAAGAAACACAATGGCAAATAAGACTTAGAGCAACATTGTATCCAGGGTTGAATGAGAGTTGCTCCATTGCACCTATTTTAAAGTTAAAGGATTATGTTATGTAAAGGTTTTATTAGTAAGTATTTTAGCTAAAGGTTTATGTCACTTTAATAGTTTAAGTGAATTGTCATGTCACATGACTTTTAATTGATATATAAGTAAAGTGGGAGGTATTATTAATTGTTCTTGATGAAGTTCCTATTGTTAGTGAATGAAAGCGCTTAACTGATTTGTGGATATCTGTGGAATAAAGAAGTTTTAACCATTGTCGTGGTTCTTCCTTCTTGGAGGCCAGCTTTAGTGGTTATCCATTTGTTTTGTGGTGAACAGTGGAATGTTTAAAATTGGTACTACAGAAGAGTAAATTATATTATTTATTTGATTCAGATGAAGAAGGGTAGAGTTGTCAACTTTAAGTCAATAGTTTCACAATTCATTATAATTATACCTCTCAACTGTCCAAATGTTTACAGAATATCCAGATTTGTGCCTTATATTTTTGTTGGTACAAAACCATTGTTGCACCAAAAAAACGTAAAACTATAGAACCAAACCAGCAAATGGAATAGGAAGGCATGATGTAGAAATACACCACTTTAATAAATAAAAAAAAATACAAATTGATGACAAAATAAGAAAGAAAATCGACAGTATTCCACATGTTAAGCACTTTCTTCCCCAACTGGAAGGGACTTCATCAGAATAATAAGTGTAACAAACCCGCCATTTTTAAATACATACCCACCCAAATTACTAATGTTAATCAATTAATTGTTAAAGTTTAATAAAATTAGTTAAAAAGCTTTGAATCTTTGAAAATGTTAAAAATTTTTTAAAAATATAAATATAAATAAAACAATTCTGTGCAAAATCAAATTGCATTAAATATGCAGTAAATATATATGTGAATTACACAAATACCTATCCTAAAATATTTCTTAACTTTAAAATACTAGCTATACTAGTCATTTCATTTATTCCTGGATACTCCACAGCATTCAGATGCAGCTGCCATTTCAACTCACTAATGTCCAAATGTATATCTAGGCGTTTTCCCTGTATGTCCTTTTTAAGCTGTTGTATTACCAGGAACTTAAAAGTGTGCTCCTTGTTGCCCTGCACATGCCTACTCAGGGCATTAGTCAAACTACCATATTTTATGTCTCCCAAATGCTCTCCAATTCTATTCTTAAATTTCCTACAAGTTTTGTCTATATAAAATGTAGGACATTGTCGGACATATTGTTAGATTTATATTTATATTTTTTAAATATTTTTAACATTTTCAAAGTTTCAAAGCTTTTTAACTAATTTTATTAAACTTTAACAATTAATTTATTAACATGAGTAATTTGGGTGGGGTATGTATTTAAAAATGGCTGGGTTGTTACATTCATTGTTCTGATGAAGTCCCTTCCAGTTGGGGAAGAAAGCGCTTAACCTGTGGAATATTGTCGATTTTTTTGTCTTATTTTGTCATCAATTTGTGGTTCTTTTGGATTTATTAAAGTGGTGTATTTCTACATCATGCCTGCCTATTCCATTTGCTGGTTTGGTTCTATATTTTTTTTGGTTCCCCATAAGATTTGCAGTTTCTGGCAAATCATTGAAGATTAAAGTTAACGAATAATGGTATACATTGGTGTTTCAGAATACATACTAATGCAATTCCTATTATTCAAGCAACATTCTTAGTTTATAAGAACAATATTTCAAATTTGTACCTGATTTGTTCCCACCTTATTTTTGGCTTTGTTCAGATTTGCTGTGCTTTGAGGTTGAGAGTTATGATTATTTCAATTAAGTGAAGTAAGTGATGGATCAATTTAATTGGATTCTGGAAGCAAAGAAGGTCATTATCTGGAAATGAAGCAATGCTAATCCTTGTACGGAATAAAATAATTTCTAGTGATTTTAGGTCTTAAAGAGTTTTAAAAAAGAAACGGTTCAAGAGACAGGCTAAAGATAGTGTGACAAAGGACATGCCTGCATAGTGCTAACGGAGATCTTTATCAAAGAAGAAGGTTTCCCATTAACTGCTAAGCAAGTAGAAGTTAATTCAGACAGAACTTTAATAGCTTGAACATAGTTGTCTGGAAAAGCAATTTTTAAAAACTTTGAATAGAAAAGGAACAAGCACATGATCAAATGTCTTGCTTGCATCCACTGCAAATGCTCCATATTGATCATTGCAATCTGAATTGTGATACAACATTAGTTGTAACATAATACTGTTACCATGGATCTGCTTTGATCAGATAAAACCCAGTCTGAATTTTAAATTGATTTGGTTAGCAACTTAATAAAATCCCTATCTAGTTTCATTGAATAAATCTTAATGCCTGGCTTTATTGGGGATATAGGATAATCATTTTTAATTAGTCATGTATCGGTATGTGGTTGAACAATCAACATTGTTCTTCACTGATTCATATATTTATCTTTCATCCCATGTTTTGATATGATTACATCATTTGACCAGGGCTAGAGATAGTCACTTTTTAAAGAAAGTTGCAAAAAAGCCATCCAGTCCAGAAGTCATTCTTAACTAAAGATGGTATATAGCTTATACTACTTCCTCTAGGATTACATCTGAGTCTATGTTTGAGGTGTTATTCTCTAGAAATGGATTTGGGAAAAACTGAACAAGAATATGTTGATATTCTTTTCATCTATGTGATAGTTTTTAGAAGCATATATCTCTTCATACTTTCTATAAAACCTGTTGATTATGTCCGTTGGCTATGTATGAAGATTACCATTTACTATTACTGATAATATATTATTCAAACTTTGTTCAGTTTTAAAAGATTAATTTGCAGTTTTAGTTGGATAACTACCTTATCATCTTATTTTGCCTGATGTTTTGATTGAAAGGTGAAAGATTGGAAGCATGTACAGCAGAATCCATCTTATTTGGTCTCGCTGGGAACAGAGCTTAGGCTGAATAAATAAATGGCTGGTTAATCATAAAAAACACATAAAATAGAATTTATAGGTTATAAATCAGCTAGGATAACAGAATATGTGTTAGTATGCATTTTTCTAAAGAATATGAAGTCTAAAACTTAAATGTCTGATAGTATTTAGCGTAGATGAGGCTGACGTGTTGTTCTTCTCTGTTGTCTTTTGCGAGGGCTGTGGCAGAAATTTGATGGCCGGTTAAAAAGGAGGCTGGTTAAAGAGAGGCTGGATAAGAGGGAGTCTACTGTAATGATTTACATTTATGAGTGGCAGCTAGTCCTGTGAATTTATCTGAATCCAATGATCTGTGGAGCTCCTTGTCCAGCTGTGAGATGCAATTTCTGAAATTAGAAAACTTCCTTTTCTAACATTTCTTGATACACTAATCCAGTCGCCTATGGATTTAAATAAAGCTCATCCAATATCTAACTTTGTCTTGATGCATCATTTGTGTTGATGAATTCAACCTTTTTATTTTGCAATAGCATAAGATTTAACCTGACAGTAGGACAAGGTCTACTATATGAATGTACAGTAACTTTTAAATGGCTTAACAGATGATCTGAGAAAAAGACAGGCTCTGAACAATATTCATGGTTACACCTCTCGAAGCTGTTAGAGAACAACATATTGATTATTGACCATAACATATACAAACATGAGAAAAGTGTAAACCCTTTCCATATTGAATGTGAAGCACATTGTCTGTATATTTCTACACTTATGATGTAAGAATGATCCATATCCATTAGAATGAGGGTCTATAGTGTGACTCCGATCTCCATTTTGGAATAAATCATGTTTAGGGAATTTCAGTGGCACCAGAAAAATCTGAAAGAGTAAATAGGCTGTCATCTGACAAGGTGCACACACTAAAGCCAGTGGAGGTTCATGAAAGAATTGACTAACATCCTCTGCTATAATAAATGTTCATGTAGAATCATTCTTAACTTCTCTTTTAACCAGAATAGTGACTCCACAGCAATTGGTCGAGTTAAATAAGATTTAGATATGTAGTATCTATTTCTTCCTGCATGTCTTGAACTGGGAGGCCTACTTACAAGTTTCCTATGTAAAACATGGAGTCATTTACATATTACAAAACATGTGCCAAAGAAGTTCCCTTTTAGTTACCACCTGTATGCCAAATAAATTTTAGAAACAGATATTTACTTCAGTCCTCATATACATAAAAGTACATGCTAATCTGTCACATTTGTTTACTACTGACTCTTCAGTTGGGTGGCATGTCAACAACTTAAATTAGCAATTAAACATACCGACTCTTAAGTAGTTTGAGCAATAAACTGTTATTATTCAGGTTTCTAGTAAATGATATGTAATGACAGCAATGCAAAGATTAAACAAGGAACATCTAACCCCCCCAGCCTATTCCTGCTGGCTCCTAACTTAGCTAGCTGTGAGCTTGAAAACTGTAAATATGATCACCTCTTCCCACCCACAATAACACCGATGCCAGCAATGACAGTGTTTTTTTATTTTTTGCATGGTCAGCAAGCATTACCAGTATCTTGTGTAACTATTTCATTGTTCCATTTAGCACATAGCCTTAAAATGTACAGCTAGAAAATGTCTCAAACCATACAATAAGTTACCAAATACAAATAGTGATATTTCATCCAAGAAAGCACACTTCTAATAGCAATGATTATATCTGTACCATTAGACTAATGTAAACATAATGTAAGATAAGCTAAACAAGTAGGTTTGACTGATCATAGTGAATCATAAACTCCTTTACTAAATCTATAAAACAGATATGTTGACTGCAAAATAATTACTGAGTGAAACTAGTGAATCCTTTATATGAACAAAATGATGCCACTGATAGAGGTTTAGATGTATTGGGAATCGCATATTTGCAATACTTGACTATATAATCTTAGCTATGATTTCAGTGAGTAGGCACTTCTAGTTGGGGGAGTGCCATATTGTGAGCACAGGTGTAACAGCTTATAAGTCCTTCCTAATACATACCCCTTATAATAATGTTGCCATAACTCATAACTTGCCAGTAACCTCAAGTAATATATCCATCATAAAATAGGAAGAAAACTCAAAGCTCTTACCAATAAAAGCTTAGGCTAGTAACATCTCATAATATGTAATTTGGAAAAGGAGTAACATTAAAAAGCTCTACACTGATGCATTTTCACACCACTGCAGAGCTTATATAGGACTGAGAACTATTAAAATGAGCAGTCTTGAAATCCCAGCCATAAAGGAATACTGTTGCTAAGAGTAATAATTAGCTCACTTCCATGGGAAAGGTACACTATACAGATACACCATTTTAAATTTGATACCACATTAAGCCAACAGTTGTATTTAGCTGCTATGCTAATTCCTTCTACTCACACTTCTTTTTAGTAGCTCTCCACACATTTTTAAGTTGTAGACCTGACTTGCACAAGATCTTTGCTTTTCAGCTTCTAGTAAAATAATGAAGAACATTTGCTGCATCCAATAGTTTTAACCCTGAGGAGGGTAGAGCTCAGGGCCCTATTATGGACTCTATCAGTATCATATGAGGGTATAGCTACTGCAGCTGCACAGACTACACTGATCATTTATTACATGGACAAATCACATTTTTTTCATTAGGATATTCTTTCCCTAAACCCCTGATTATTAGATTATTACATCTGAATCCACCTTCTAGGGGAATGAGAACTTATTTTACAGATTAAGTGAGACTATCCGGCTGAGTTACCTTTTCAAACATGAACTCAGAAACACCACTCTGATGTGTACTGGAGACTACCTTTGGCAAAAACTGTGCATAGCTAGTCTGCACTGGAAAGACCTAATAGATTGGCTCTGCAGCCTTGGGGTCTGCTTGGGCCCCGCTCCGTTCACCTCACTTCACTTAGCTCACTCTGCTCCCCTACCCTGCCCCCAAATTCCACCCACCCCCACTAGTTCTACATTTATTCTAACCCCAAATCACCTGACTACTCCCTACACCCAATCAACTGCAACCTTCCCAAATTCCACCCCTGTTTAACTCTCATCCAATTAACACTACTTTCATCCAAAGACAACATGACACAAACCATGCTGTTCTTATTTACTTCTCTCCTACTAACCCTCACAACCCTAACCTACACTACATCTTCACACACATACATACCACTGCCCCACAACACCTACCATATAACACATACCTTCACACCTACAAAAACCCACATAAGCTTTCCAATAGCCCCCTCTTTATTTAATAACAACACAACATTACTTATACACAAGTACTTTCCACTATCTTACATTAGAAAAATATCATGCAAACTCCACACAGACATTTTACAAGCAATCAGACTTCATCTATTATTAAAAAAATACCTCCTTACCTCTGGAGATATTCACCCAACTCCAGGGCCAGGCAACATTATACCCTCAAACAAACACACAGCAGATCTATTTATCATTAACCTTAAATCTCACAGTATATCTAACTCCCTCACTTACACACAATCATAACACACTACTCCCCTGACATTCTAACCATAACAGAGGCCTGGCTAAAACACAACACACAGAATGAGGAAATTTTCCTTCCATGATATAATATCCTAAGACTAGATAGGATGGGAAAGAAGGGAAGGGGTGTTGCAATTGTCTATAAAATATACTTACTATACAACCTCTATTAACTCCTCTATCAAAATGTATTACTGCTGAGATCGTAGGCTCTATGCTACTCCTAAACAAGAAAAAGAGTATCAATATTCTTTGTGCATATATCCCTCCAGGTAATAACTCTCCAGTAATTGAGGAAATTCTTCAATGGGTAAAAGACAATCCCCCACAAGAGACTATTCTACTAGGAGACCTAAACACTGATTGGCTAGCTTGCAATTCTAAAAACCCCACTAACTACATCTGGTCTATATTACATATTCAAACTTTCTAAACTTCAAATCCCATATGTTCGACAACATATGATCAAAGTTTAAAAGTTTGAATATATAATAAAACAAACAAAAAAAACTTACCTTAATGGTGCAGGCAGGGGGGAAGCCCCCTTGCACCCCCACACCCCTACTTAAATATACCAACTCTGAGATCGCACTTCAGTGCAGAAAATGGAAATTCTCCCATTCTGCACTGAACGGCGCTGGTACATTTAACCTTTAAACTCTTGAAATGTTGATCATATGGTGTCGACCATATGACATTCGACATTTTAAGTGTTCGGAGTTCTAATAGGAACCCACTACATCAATCTGTATGGATTCTCTCAACTCAGTCAAGAACCTACTAGAGTAGATAAAAAGTCTCAAAAGGAATCTATACTAGATTGGACATTACTAAACTACCCAGAACAAAACTACCAGACAGGTTGTCTGCCAGATGGACTGAGCGATCACCTCCCAACTTTCCTCCTATGTAAATGTATTAACATACACAAACCTACAGTCTATAGACAAGTCAGAAATTATCTCAATGTTAACCCTCTAAATCTCAACACTAAGTTAAAAAAATTTAACTGGGAACCACTACGCATCCTTGACTTGGACCAAGCAGTGGACTATTTTAATAGTACTCTTACTAAGATCCTTGATTTAGTAGCCCCCATAAAAACAATTAGAGCTAAACTTCACGATACCTCATGGCTTAGTAAGTCCACTAGAGCCCTATTAAAATACAGAGATAAGGCATGAAAAATCTGGAAGAAAGACAACACAAGTCTTTCCAAACAAAACTATCAACACCTTAGGAATCGGGTCAAACAAAAAAAAAGCTTGATAAACAGAACTACTTTCTAAGTATCCAAAACAAAACACTCCAACAACCCTCAAAAGTTCTGGCATGCAATTAACTCCCTACTAAAACCTGGTAAACCCACCACAACAGCTCCCACCTCTACCTTCACAAATACAGATAGCGATGTAGCCCCCAAATTCAACCATCACTTTACTGAATCCATTAAATATCTATCTACTCAACTGTCCAAAAATAGCTACTTATCCATGCCAACAGCTCCTAACAGCATATCTCCCTTTACTTTCTCACCTGTCCCAACCTCTACAATAAAAAAACACCTCTTAAAACTTAAACCCACTACTGTTGCAGCAGATGGTTTACCAGCAAATTTCCTAAAAATGGCTGCCGACTCCATATCCTACCCAGTCTCAATCCTTATCAACCGCTCTATAAAGGAATCCTATATTCCTCGACTGTGGAAAATCTCCATTATTCCCCTTCACAAGGGTGGGAACTCCTATGATTTCTCAAACTACCACTCCATTGCCATTTTGTCTCCTTCATCAAAGATACTAGAGAAATGCATACACTCTCAAGTCATGCATTTCCTAAACTCAAACAACCTCCTCTCCCCTACACAATATGGCTTCTGCCCATACCACAGCACAACCACCGCCCTTCTCTCCTTCACAAACCTGCTTAGCCAACATAGAAATAACATCAGATTAGTTTCTGCTATATTCCTGGACCTCTCCAAAGCATTTGACATGGTTTCTCACTCCATACTAATAGATACTCTAACCTCTTTAGCCTTTACTCCTAACACTATTGCTTGGTTTAAAAATTACCTATCAGACTGAAAACAAGCTATCCAATGGCAAGGAGTTTTACCACCTTTACTCCCAACCACCATTGGTGTACCTCAGGGTTCCATATTGGGTCCACTGCTCTTTTCTATCTTTGACCAGTCACAGCAGGAAGTTATGGGAAAGAGTAGTGGAAGCAAGGTTAAGAAGGGATGTGGTGATTAGTGATCAGGAGTATGGTTTCATGCCGGGAAAGGGCACTACAGATGCGATGTTTGCTCTGAAAGTGTTGATGGAGAAGTACAGAGAAGGTCAGAAAGAGTTGCATTGTGTTTTTGTAGACTTAGAGAAAGCATTTGACAGGGTGCCTAGAGAGGATTTGTGGTATTGTATGAGGAAATTGGGAGTGTCAGAGAAGTATGTAAGAGTGGTACAGGATATGTAACAAGGGTAGTGTGACAGCGGTGAGGACTGCGGTGGGAGTGACTGATGCGTTTAAGGTGGAGGTGGGATTACATCAAGGATCAGCTCTGGGCCTTTTCTTATTTAAAATGGTGATGGACAGGTTGACAGACGAGATCAGACAGGAGTCACCGTGGACTATGATGTTTGCAGATGACATTGTGATCTGTACTGAGAGTAGGGAAGAGGTGGAGGAGACCTTGGAGAGATGGAGATATGCTCTAGAGAGAAAAGCAATGAAGGTCAGCAGGACTAAGACAGAATATATGTGTGTGAATGACAGGGAGGATAGAGAAATGGTGAGGATGCAAGGAGTAGAAGTGGCGAAGGTGGATGAGTTTAAATACTTGGGAACAATAGTTCAGAGTAATGGTGAATGTGGAAGAGAGGTGAAGAAGAGAGTACAGGCAGGATGGAGTGTGTGGAGTAGAATGTCAGGAGTGATTTGTGACAGACGAGTACCAGTAAGAGTGAAAGGGAAGGTCTACAAGAGGATAGTGAGACCAGCTATGTTATATGGATTGGAGACAGTGGCATTGACAAAAAGGCAAGAGTTAGAGCTGGATGTGGCAGAGTTAAAGATGTTAAGATTTGCACTGGGTGTGGCCAAGGTGGACAGGATTAGGAATAAGTATATTAGATGGTCAGGCCAGGTTGGAAGGTTTGGAGATAAAGCCAGAGAGGCAAGATTACGTTGGTTTGGACATGTGCTGAGGAGGGATGCAGAGTATATTGGGAAAAAGATGCTAAGAATGAAGCTGCCAGGTAACAGGAAAAGAGGAAGGCCTAAGATAAGGTTTATGGATGTGGTGAGAGAGGACATGCAGGTGGTTGGTGTGACAGAGCAAGATGCAGAGGACAGAAAGAAATGGAAACAGATGATCTGCTGTGGCGACCCCTAATGGGAACAGCTGAAAGAAGATGATGATGACCAAAAACCTACATACCTCTACCCTGCAAGCCTCACTCATACAGTATTCAGATGATCCCACCCTAATCTGCTCAGCCCCATCTCTTACCACCCTACAGCTCCTCGCCCAAGAATCTTTTGCCTCAGTAGAAAGGCGGATCACTAATATTCAACTTATCTTAAATCCCAACAAAACAAAACTACTTCTATTTACCCCAACAAAGCAAAAACCTCTCCACTCTCCTTCTCTTTCTCCTCCAATAATGGTGCTGTCATTTCACCTTCTCTCCACACCAAGCTCCTTGGTGTTGAAATAGATAACAACCTCCACTTTGACATCCATATATCTCAAACTATAAAAAGGTACACAAAAATGGGTTCCCTATACAGACGTAAAAACTTTCTATCAGATCAGGCTAATGTCACCCTAGCTCAAACCCTCCTTCTTTCCACACTAATGTATGCAGCACTAATTCTCACTTCTGTTAGGAAATCTGACCTATACAAACTTGAGTCTTGTTATAACAAAATTGTCAAGTTTGCCAATACTTCCCAGTTTAGAACCCATCACTGCATATATCTTAGGCAACTTCAGTGGCTTGAGCTCCCACAGCTACTAATCTATCAACAACTTGTCATAGTATACAACAACCTAAAACAACCTGACAAAATTCCCACTCTAAGGCAATTACTAACTAACTACACACTAAATCGTCCACTCCACTCTGCCAACAAATCACTTCTCTCTATCACCTCAGCTAACAACACAGCAGGCAAAGCTCTATTTTCAGTATAAATCAAATTATGGCTCCAAGTCGCCAAGGAAGATAAAAAATTCTTTATTCCAACAACAAATGGTAAGCGCTTTCGTCTACCAATATAGACTTCATCAGACAAATTTATAATGGCACCACTCCTACATTTATACAATCCTTAATTATCTTGATCAATCAATGAAATTGAAAAATTGTTTAAAAAGACAACAAAACCAAATTAATAAGTTGATCTGTCACACTAAAAGATGCAGTAACAGTATTAATAAAATTAAAACACTTCTATGTAAACTTTGAAAAGTTTTTTATACATAAACAATAAAATTATAAGAAAACTTAATAAAATAACTTATTGTAAAAAACTGTTGTATATATGTTTATATGTATGTGTTACTTTTAATAATTATAAACAAGGATAAAGTTAATTTACACTTTCCCTGCTTTATCAACCAAAATAGCTTTAATGCTAATATATTCGTTCAAACCAGGGAAAATGTTAGCCTTAAGTCTCAACTGCCATCTCACTTCCCTATAAAGTAATATATTCTTCAAATCACCCCCCCAAAATAATTTTTAACCAGGTCAATAATGCCAAATTTATTAAGTTTTCTTATAATTTTATTGTATATGTATAAAAAACTTTTCAAAGTTTACATAGAAGTGTTTTAATTTTATTAATACTGTTACTGCATCTTTTAGTGTGACAGATCAACTTATTAATTTGGTTTTGATGTCTTTTTAAACAATTTTTCAATTTCATTGATTGATCAAGATAATTAGGAGTGGTGCCATTATAAATTTGTCTGATGAAGTCTATATTGGTAGACGAAAGCACTTACCATTTGTTGTTGGAATTAAGAATTTTTTATCTTCCTTGTCGACTTGGAACCATCATTTGATTTATACAGTTTATTCAGGATTTTTGGTGTGTTTTAAAGCTCTATTTTCACACAGTATAGCAAAAACTTGGAATAATCTCCCTCCATCTGTGACTTCTGCATCAAATACCACACAATTCAAAAACTCCCTTAAGGTCCATCTTATACATTCTTGGCTCTGTCCATGTGTCACATAGTCCTTAAATCGGTTACCTCCACACTTTCTCTTTTTTCTCATAGTTCATGCCCTCAGTAAGCAAGGTTGTTACAAATGGTATCCCTTGACAAACAGGAACTTGTTGTAATCTCTGTCTGTTTTTTACAACAAACAGAATGTACATATGTAAATATTGCTGATTGAAATTGTCTTTACTGTTTTCTTCTCCCACTAGATACTACTAGTATAACAATGTTTTTTACACTATGTATAATACCATTATTGTTATTATTTGTTGTTTTTAATTAAGTGGAGCTTTTCTCCCTGGGCTTCCGCTGTAAATGAACCTCATCCAGTCAGACCACCCCGGTTAACAAATGTAAAATAAATAAATAAAAATAAATAATAACCAAAAAACGAGGAAACAGCCCAAAATGTAACTGGTAAACAAAACACAGGAATGGATTAAGGACAGAAAAACTCCACTCTTTATTGGCTCACGCAAAAGGCTTAACGCTACACAAAAAATGCGTTTTTGTCCAGGCACCTCCCAGATTTCATCAGAAAGTGCACAATAATGGAAGCACCTCATTTAAATAATGATCAACTCACAATAAATGGAGAACCAATTACTGACTTAAAAAGGCATGCAAAATAATATGCAATACTAGCAATGCATTGTATAGGCATACATTATCCTGTGGGGGAGCTGATTTTACTTTCTTTGTGTTGGAGCTTTTACTCAGGGATATCAGGGGAGGCCCTTGGGAATCTAGTTGGCTTATCAAGAAACTTACTGGCAAATTGTTTTGGAGGCCAGTAGATTCCTGGGTCTTAATGATCACATCTCTCTGTTACCCCTGTTAAAACTTAGAGCAGCTAAATTATGATTGTTTATCAACACTACATGTCATTGTATTAATTTTAAATGATTTTTTAAAAACATTTTTTAAAAAACTTTTCATTACCTTTTAAAGGTGTGTTTTGTATTGTGCATGTCTTTTCAAGTCAGTAATTGGTTCTCCATTTATTGTGAGTTGATCATTATTGAAATGAGGTGTTTCCATTATTGTGCACTTTCTGATGAAGTCTGGGAGGTGCCTGGACAAAAATGCATTTTTTTGTGTAGCGTTAAGCCTTTTGCGTGAGCCAATAAAGAATGGAGTTTTTCTGTCCTCAATCCAGTCCTGTGTTTTGTTTACCAGTTATATTTTGGACTGTTTCCTCGTTTTTTTGGTTATTGGTTTGTGCATGGAGGATTCCGAAGGACAGATTCCTACTGATACCCACAACGGTTGTTGTCATGGGTCCGAAGTGGGGGAATTTCGTAAACTCACTGGTCAACTTAGTCAACTTGTCGACCTACTCACTCCCATTGGCCAGGGGCTGGCTGCTTTGCTTTCCAATGCCAGCGTACCTTGTAATCAGGAATGGGCATCTGTTTCTGGTCTGCCGCAACGTACACTTGGATCCCAACTGGGCGCCCTTCATACGAACAGACCATTTTCTTCTTTTCAAGAGCGTCAGCCGGGGGAAACACTGTCAAATACTCCTAATGTTTTCTGCCCGCAGCAAGGGTTATCTCTGGTGGATGAGGATTCGACAGGCCATTTGTCTGACAGACTGAACCCTTCTCAAGTAGATTTAACAACTTGGTTGGCGAATAAGCCTATGTTCCAGAAACCTGATAATTCATCTAGCAATCAACCACTTATGGACAACTTTTCGCATGGACTTAATAAATTGTACGATTACCTCTTAAGGTACAAATCTATGTCTTTAGACAATATGTATTTGAGTGAATGTATAATGGCAGGTATTGTATCTAAGGGGTTACGAATACATAAATATCCTAATAATGTTGTGGTGGGTTCCGCTTTTCATTCTGAATTGCTTGGCATTTTTGACAAATGTAGTCTGGATGTTTTGAGGGCTATTATTAAAAACAATGAATGTGAAATGGATGGTTTAAAGACAAGTATTGACCAACTTAATAACGTTATCACAAATGATTTATTGTTTGGGATTGAACAAGAAAGGGCTAGGTACTTTAATATCAGATGTTGTGTGGACAAGAAGTGTGATGACATTCTAAAAAGAAAATACAAGAAGTTGAATAGGGATTTGAAGGAGTATAGGGAAGGCAAGCAGTACCCGGCTCCGAGGGTACAGCAAACCTCCCTTCCAGGTGGTGCAAGTGTTTCAGGGGGTAATCAAAACCAAAATTTTAATGCCCTAGATGGTTTTGACATACATTATACTGAGAATACCTCTTTAAATCCGCAGGAGTTGGACAATGGTGAACAGGGTAATGAGTTTGTTCCACATAGGTCCGAAAGGATTAGGAATTTAACAAACCATCATGGCAACCATTTTTACAGGGGCCCTGCAAATCACAGGGGAGGAGGGTATCCCAGGTACTGGAGATGTTAGATCATTATGTTGTTTCTAGAGAAAACAATGGTTTTCAGCTATTTAGGGTTTAACATTTTTAACTATAGTGACTTGAGTGTTAATGAAGATTTTTTTAGACTATTCTTGATGGGGTTTATGTTTATTCCCACACGGGAAAGTAACCTTACTAGGGTTATTATGGATATCAAAATGTTCGTTCGTAAATTGAATCTTGAGTACATTTTTCAACAGGTGGCCACATCTAATCAGACTACAGTACCCCAGAGGTTAAGTACATACAATCCCACCTTACACCCTCAACTCAAGAACCTGGAACAGGTACTTGAGAAGGAAGTTCATAGGGTGCATTCCCACACCTTGTTTACCCACAACTTATCTGGTGATGAACAGAAATTGTTACGTGAGTTGGGTTCTAACCCCAGTGTGAGGGTGATGGAGCTGGTGCTAATGGATAGGATTATATATGAAGGCAAGATTCGTGCCCTCTTGTATGATGATACTAAATATAGTCAGGTGTCGTTGAACGAAATCCACATTTCCTATCATAAAATTGATTTAGCCCTTAAGGATCTGTTCAATCAAGGGGTGATTGACTTTGTAACCTATGCATATTTGGAAAACAACAAACCTAGGGTATCATCCATGTTTGATATACCCAGGGTGCATAAAAATATTCAGGATCCACCTTTAAGACCTATAGTGGCCTTGGAAGGTTCTAAAACTGCTCCCTTGGCCAAATACTTAAATTGGAAACTTAAGAAGTTGTGGAAGCGAGATGAACATATTTTGCTTGACTCCTGGGACTTTCTCATTAATGTTAAGCCTGAACTGTTTTCAGATGATTTGTCCTTTGTCACCATTGACATTGTTGACCTGTTTTCAGTTATCCCACATGACCTTGGATTAAAATGGTTGGAGAAAGCCCTCAGGTTGCAAGTTGGGGTACCTGATAATGGACATTTTTGTATGTATTGAATTGGCTGAACTCATCCTCAAGAACAACTTCTTGTTCTTCGAGGGTGAGTTCTTTCGACAGGAGCGTGGTGTTGCTATGGGTGTCAACTGCGCTCCTACATATGCCAACATCATTCTGGCCATGTGGTAGTGCAAATTTGTTTTCAACAGCCCTTTTTCCAATTCTTGGAAGTTGTACAAAAGATTTCTCAATGATATTTGTTTGTTTTGGGATGACAGCTTACCAAAACTGGAGGAATTTATTAATACCACTTTTTTAGAATTTACCTATGAAGCCACGTTGCATTCGATGCAGTACCTTGATGTTTCTATAATTAGGACAGAAAGGGGCTTTAAATTTAGAATTTATAGGAAGGCTACTTTTTCAAATTCCTATATATGGTTTTCGAGTGCTCATCCTGTATTTCATAAAAGGGGCATTATTAAGGGCCAGTTGGTCAAGGCCAGTCGCATGACCTCACTTGATGAAGATTTTCATATCGAATGTGACATTATTACCAGGATGTTTGTGGAAAGGGGCTACCCTCAGGACATGATTCTGGAGGTTAGGGATGAGGTCCTGTCAGGTAGGCAGGACAAGTATCCCCCTATTTTGGGAAGTAGCTCTTTTCCAGTCCAGCATAGGAAACCTGGTGATGGTGCTGACTTGCAGTACAAGAGAGCCTTCATTACCAACTTTAGTAGTGACTCATATTTTGTTAGAGGTGTAATTGAAAAGGAATGGGGTAAATTTATTGAGTTCACCGACCTTGATGTTTTCAAGAACCAGCCCCTCAAGGTTATTTACAGAAGGGGGCAGAATATTAAGGATTTAGTTGAGCAGAATCAAAACCTCCCCATTTTCTCACACAGGAAAAAGGGTACGTTTAGGTGTGGCACCTGTCCCCAGTGTCCCCACATTACCCAAGTTGAAAGTATTTATATCAAGGGGAAGGGACAAAATGGTGGTGGGTAAAACTTCCACCAACTGTAATAGTTGTGTAGTAATTTACATTGCTCTATGTGGCCAATGTGAAGGGTTTTATGTAGGGAAAACGAAAAGGCAACTAAGATGCCGAATATACAAACATTTTAACGACATTAAAAAATGCAGTACTAACAATGCATTGTATAGGCATACATTATCCTGTGGGGGAGCTGATTTTACTTTCTTTGTGTCGGAGCTTTTACCCAGGGATATCAGGGGAAGCCCTTGGGAATCTAAGTTGGCTTATTGAGAAACTTACTGGCAAATAGTTTTGGAGGCCAGTAGATTCCCGGGTTTTAATGATCACATCTCTCTGTTACCCCTGTAAAAACTTAGAGTGGCTAAATTATGATTGTTTATTAACACTACATGCCATTGTATTAATTTTAAATGATTTTTTAAAAACAATTTTTTAAAAAACTTTTCATTAACTTTTAAAGGTTTATTTTGCATTGTATATGTCTTTAAGTCAGTAATTGGTTCTCCATTTATTGTGAGTTGATCATTATTTAAATGAGGCACTTCCATTATTGTGCACTTTCTGATGAAGTCTGGGTGGTGCCTGGACGAAAACGCATTGTTTGTGTAGCGTTAAGCCTTTTGTGTGAGCCAATAAAGAGTGGAGTTTTTCTGTCCTCAATCCAGTCCTGTGTTCTGTTTAAAAATAAATAATAAATACTTTCACTACTGATTAGTGAATGAGTGACCTGTACATCACCACCTTGATCGTTCTCCAGCAGGGTGTTACTGTACAGGTAATGCCTGCTGAAAAACAAGTCTGCTA
Source organism: Protopterus annectens (assembly GCF_019279795.1). NCBI lineage: Eukaryota > Metazoa > Chordata > Ceratodontiformes > Protopteridae > Protopterus > Protopterus annectens. Next base: position 523,824,636 of record NC_056731.1, read on the forward strand.
CTTCACAACAGCAAATTAAGTACTTCAGTGAAGCTTGGAAAGTTTAAAACCAAACAGCTGCCATTTTTTATGACTGCTAAACAGCACTGTTTATCAAATCTAAAATTAAAATGATAAAGTAAAAAGAAAGAAAGTAAAGAATAAATATATGACTTTGTGTGTGTGCCTTTCTATGTATATGGGTGTGAGTCTGTTTTTCAATGTTTCAATGTTTTTCTGTATATGGCTGTGGGTCTGTCTGCTTCTAATTGTGTGTGTGTGTGTGTGTGTGTGTGTGTGTGTGTGTGTGTGTGTGTGTGTGTGTGTGTGTGTGTGTGTGTGTGTGTGTGTGTGTGTGTGTGTGTGTGTGTGTGTGTGTGTGTGTGTATGTTGACATTAAATACTTTCATACCTAATATTTTGGATGTAAAATACTTTCTCCCACAACAATTATGTACACTACATCAATTTTAGAACATTAAATGAAGGAACTATTTTACATCAAAAATACATAGAAAATATAGTAATAGGAATAAAAAATGCAAAACAATATAACAGATACCCCCTTCTCTAAGTGCAATAATGCCCTACATCATGTGTGTTATTATGGATATAATGCACTGTCAGGGGTGTACAGGCCATCCACATGTGGTGTCAGGCCTGAAAACACTCCTGGGCATGCTTTATTTACACAGTAACACACACTCTGTTGGGCATTATTGATAGCTTATTACATTGCCGTCACCTTCCATACACATATCTGCAAACATTCCTTTCAGAAATGATCAGATGATATCCTTTTTTTTTTCATCCAGTGAAAACAGATGAGACTTCAAAGATTTAAGCTGCTTACTTTTGTATTTTGGTAAGTTATGTAGACATTTTGTTTTACAACCTTTTCCAAAGTATGGAAATGCTGCAGCTCACCAGGTAAGTAACACATTCCATCCAGTGCTGTTTCATGCTTAGAGCACCAAAGTGCAACTTTTAACTTCTAACTTTTATCTAGACCTGTGGATGGGAGATCGTAGGTTTACCCCGGGAATCATCTCTGCGTCACTGCTGGACAGAGGCACAACAAACTAATGGGCACAGTATTTTTTCATATTAGGGGTGGCGTAAGCCACAAAAATTTGGGCTAGGCTTATAAATGCCTTAGGGCAGATAGCCTAGTATAAACCTATGAACCTATGAACCTATGAACACAGACAGTAGTGTTTCAGATGCATTTTCACTGCCTGTTTGTATGTACTGGTCACTATTACAATCACACAGAATTTTTTTCTTAAAAAAATGCACAATATGACCCTTTCAAAAAGTTATCCAAATTTGTCTGCACATCATAGAAGTTGAATTAATGGATTTTGTAGTTCAGAATTACATTATATCCAGCTGAGAGGTTGCGCTGAGTGGACAACACATAACTGCTACTGCTCACACTGACTGAAGCCCAGTCTGCCCCATACATTTTTTTTAAAAAGCGACCTTTTATTACATCCTTGTAAACAATGCAAACTTGCATACATGTGTACTGCAAAACTACAAAGTACTTGCAGGATAAACATCAATAAGAGAAAAAAATAATACTGAATGTCTGTCTTCACTGTTACACAAATTTCCTAAAGCAATGTCTTCTTTCTTCACCAGCTTATACCTATTCATCCTGTGCCACCTTCCCCAAACGTATTTCATCAAGCACTGACAGCACGCATATTTTATAGCATCACATCAGCATTTTTATGAACTACCTTCTTTTCTGCAATCGTGTCAGAGTATATTGACAAAAATAATTCAGAATCTTATCTTTTTTTTCCCTTTTAACTTTCCTAATCTTGAAAACATCAAAAATAATGCATCAACCTTTCTCCAGTCAAACAGTTATAACTTCCATTAGTCTTGTGTCACTGGCTTTACTTCATACATAACTCCATCTCTTGTATTCAGTCACCTTATCATAAGCGAAGGCTTTTGTAATGGGTAAAATCCTTTCTGCCCCCCCCCCCAGCTCCAGAAGGTTCACCTTGTTTACCTTTTGTCCCTCAATCATTAGTCCAACATGCTTCCTAATCTTTAGTCAGCTATATAAAAGGAATCCAGAACATGATATTCTTACCCACAGAAGTTACTTATAACCTCAGTGTGCTTCCAGTATATCATCCCTTTCTAAGAATGTACACACACACACACACACACATACACACACACACACACACACACACACACACACACACACACACACACACACACACGCGCACACACACGCACACACGCACACACACACACACACACACACACACACACACACACACACACACACACACACACACACACATACAGAATACTACCAAACAAAATTAAATTCTGTCAATACCTGACTTGCAGCCTACCCTGCATATGTTTCCAGTGTTGTGCTAGTTACTTAGAAAAGTAATAAATTACTATTACTAGTTATTTTTAGTCAAAGAAATATATTACTATTACTAATTACTTTCACTAAAAAGTAATATATTACTATTACTAGTTACTAACTAAAGGGTGGCTGTGGTGATGCAATGGTTAGTGTTTCCACCTTACAGCAAGAGGTTCTCTTGCTTGATTCTTGGCTGGGGTGCCTTCTATGCAGATTCTGCATGTCCTTTTTGAGGTCGTGTGGGCTTCCTCTGGGTGTTTCAGTTTCCTCCCACATTCCAAATACAAACTGTAGGTGGACTGGACACTCTAAATTGGCCCTAGGTGTGAATGTGTGTGCTTTCTATGGACCGTTGAGCACCTAGCTGGCAACTCAACACCGTAAAACTCCACTGCCAATTGTTCTGTTGACCGTTGTTCTATTATGGTGACCCCTAACCAGGAAAAGCTGAAAGAAGATAACTAGTTACTAATTAAAGTAACACATTACTTTTACATAAGTATCATTTTTCAGTTATAATATTGAGATTTACTCACACAAGTAAGCACATGCATATAAGTGTATTATTAAAGTTGCATACATAGTGTTACAAAGATGATGAATAGCATTTAACAGTTGAAAAACTCCAGCAGATTAGTCTTTATAGCTGGGCGGCACAGTGGTGCAGTGGTTAGCATTGTCACTTCACAGCAAGAGGTTCTCCGGTTCAATTCTCAGCTGGGGTGCCTTCTGTGTGGCGTCTGCATGTCCTCCCTGTGTTCATGTGGTTTCCTCCCACATTCTCAAGACATGCTGCAGGTGGATTGGACATTCTAAATTGTCCGTGTGTGTGTGTGTGTGTGTGTGTGTGTGTGTGTGTGTGTGTGTGTGTGTGTGTGTGTGTGTGTGTGTGTGCCTCCTGGGGAAGGTTGGGCTGGCAACTTAACACATTAAAACTCTACTGCCACTTGTTCTGCAGACTGGTGACCCACTATGGTGACTCCTAACAGGCACAAGCAAAAAAAGAAGTCTAGTCTTTACAGCTAGAGAGTCACAAATAATAATTAAACCAAATCATACACAGCCAGCAGCACAAGATGTATACAAATCTATCACATTTTGCCTATCATCAACTACTAAAAATCAAAACCAGAAAAGAATTTTATATAGAAGATAACAAAAAAATTCTCAAGATAAAAGTTGGTTGGTCATAGCTCTACTCAAAGGGTCATGCTTGGTGCAGTGGGTTAAGCGTCAGGTATTAAACTGATGACTGGTAAGTTTGATTCCAATTGATGGTGGTATAGAGAACCAATGCTATTTATTACATGGCAAGGTAAGGATATGATCTCTATAAGGCTAAAATGTTCCCAGTGTTAGGAGATGTTTTAGTGGGTGAGAGTCCTACAGTACCAGGGCAGGCCAGAGTCTGGTCATCATTAGCTTATGATCTATTATGAATGCTACATGCTATGAGTTGTGCCAAGATTATGTTGTAAATTTTTGTCCAAATTGCCCCTTCAAAGTCTCTATTACCTCCTAACATCTGATTACTATTGATTATTATCAATACTATATAGGTCCCTCAGAGGTTTTCCATCATTCTTTAGGGGGAGGTATAACCCACGTTGAGAAAGAATAGTTGTGTTATAAGTAGTGAAGGTAGAAGCCCAGGAACCACACAAACCAAAGTCAAAACCACAAATCCAATTCATTGACAGCAAAAGCAGACCAAATGCAGTCAAGCTCTTTCATCTTTAGCAAAGACTTCTTCAGAACTATGAATGAATAAAAGAAAGGTCAGTGTGCAAAGAGACTCTGTCCTTCTGAAAAATCAGGAAAGAGGAGATGCCATCAAAGCCTGAATCACAGAAACTCTCATAGCCAAGGTCAAAGCTACTAAAAGCACAGTCTTCCAAGTGCAAAACTTTAGAGATGCAGAAGCTGCAGGCTCAAAATTGGCCATAGTTATCTTCTCTAGGACATAATTAAGATCCCAAGATGGTGGTACTGGTTTCCTAGGAGGCTTAATATGTAGGAGACCTTTAAGGAAAAGGTTTACTTCCAATCTGGAAGCAAAAGGATGTGATAATAGAAGACAAGCAGAAAGAGAAGAACAGTGGACTTTTACTGAAGAATATTACAAACCACTACTAAGCAGTTCACACAAGTAAGAAAGCACTGTAGGGATGTCCACAGAAAGTGGATCTAGATGTCTTGAAAGGCACCAGATAGAACATCGTTTCCATTTGGAGGTGTAAGATTTCCTAGTATTAGATTTCCTGGCCTCCTGCAAAACCAGGAGCCCATTCTGTGAGAAAAGGTGTCTAAAAGGGATCAAAAGATGATCACCTACAGGGTCATTTGCAATGTTGAGAGATGTGGATGAAGCAGAGATCCCTTGTCCTGTGTGAGCAGGTACAACTGGTGAGGCAACCTTTAGTGATGGCCCCTGACTAGTTGCAGAAGAAGATAGAATCAATCCTGTCTTAGCCAAAAGGTCACCAACAAGATTTTTGGTTTGTCCTGCTGAATTTTCAGCAAGACTTTCTGAATGAGAGTGAAGGGTGTGGGGAGATGCATACAGAAACATCCCCTTCCATGAGAAGGAAAGAGTGTCTACCTTCCAAGCCAGAGGGTGTGGGACTCTGGCACAAAATAGAGGAAGTTGTCTGTTTTGAGGGGAAGCAAATAGGTCTAGCTGTGAAGTACTCCACCAGTGAACCAGATCCAGGAACTCATACCTGTAAAGCATCCATTTGTGGGAGTGTGACATGGATTGCTTAATTTGTCTGCCACATTGTTCTGGACTGAAGGTAAATAGCATGAAGAGTAACCTTGTACTGAATTGCTAGTTCCCATGCTGAGAGCTAACCTGCAAAGAAGATAAGATTTGATGCCCCCTGTTTGTTTATGTAACAGAGAACTGTGGTGTTGTCTGTTAGAACTTTCAGAGGACCTGGCAGAAAGAGAAGATGAAAAATCTGCAAAACTAGGATTAGAGCCCTTATTTCTCTGATGTTGATGTGTTCCCTCTTTTGAGATGGAGACCACAGACCTTGAATCTTCTTTGATGCAAAGTTTGCCCCCCCTCCTCCAGCCTGTGTCTGAAGCATCTGTAAAAAGTTGTTGAGAAGGTTGGGGCAAGAGAAGAGGAAGGCCAGGATTCAAAGGTAGCTTCTGAATCCACCAGAAGAGCTCTGTTTTCAGGCAGGGAAGAAGAGCAATGAGAATCTCTAGAGGTTGTGCATGTTGAGACCAGACTGTCTTCAGGTACCACTGACATTTCCTCATGTGAAGCTTTGCAAAGCGCAGCATGGGAATCATAGAAGCCATGAATCTCAGGAGTCTTAGGAACTCCCTGTCTGATGAAAGGAAGAGACAGCAGGCTTTCCATGAAGGCAGTCAGAGTTTGAACCTTGTCTGTTGGGAGGAAAACCATCATCTGATCTGTTTTGAACCTGCACCCCAGAAAAAAATGTGATCCTTTGATGGGGTTAGAGTAAATTCTTTGAAGTTTATAGTGAACCCCAGGTTCTGAAGGAGATGAATGGACTGCTGAATGTTTTGACACAACTGTTCTGAATTGAGAGCAAGAAAGAAGAGGTCATCCAGATAGGGAGAAACTTGAATCCCCTGGATCCTCAAGAAGGCAGTGACAGGGGCCAAGCACTTTGTGAATACCCTTAGGGCAGTGGAGAGACCAAAGGGCAAGGCACAGAACTGAAAATGCAAAGAACCCACCAAGAAATGAAAATTTCCTGTAAAGAGGATAAACAGAAATGTGTAGATAAGCACCACTGAGGTCCAAGGATGCCATGAATAAATGGGGAGAAATCAGGGGAAAGAGCATCTGAAGGGACAGTATGCAGAAAGATGGCACCTCTAGAAAGGTGTTTCAGTGTGAGACGTCTAGAATTGGTCTCCAAGAACCATCCTTTCTTGGGACCAGAAACATTCTGGAATAGAAACCTCTGTCTCTCTGATCCGGAAGAACATTATGGATGATGCCTTGTAAAAGAAGTTGTGATAGGAGCTGTAGGAACAACTCCAGCTGACTGGAGGGGGGGCTGTGGAACCCACATGAAAGGAGGGAGAATCTTCCAAGTCATGAAATATCCTTTATGAATGATGGATAGGACCCAGTATAATGGGTGATGTTTTCCCAGACTGGAAAAAAAAGGGAGAGGCAAAGAGACAGAAGAATATGACTTGGAAGAGGATGGTGGTTGTCACAGAGAGCCGGAAAGGGTTCGTGTGCTGGAGGAGTTGAGGCAGAAGATTTTGACAATGAAGGTCTCCTAATTGACTTGTTAGACCTAGAAGCAGGGGTAGCTGTAGAAGAGGAATGAGCAGGTCTCCTAACAAAGAAAGTTACTTGAAAACTATGAAATGTAGGTACAGGTGAAATAAGCACATGTTTCAAATCTTGGAGCTCCTTCCCTTTTTCTTGCAGAGTCTTAAGGTTGCAGCTGCAGAACCAGAAAAGTGCAGATTTGTCCAGAGGAGTATCAGGTAATTTTCCTTAATATCCTCAGGAAGAGATTGAAGTCTGAGCCAAGAATGTCTCCTAAGCACAGAGGCAGAAGCAGCAGCTCTGTAAGATGCCTCATAGCTGCACTTAATGGAATGTCTGGCAGCTTTTGTGGAAGCAGCCAAAGAGATAGAACCTGAGTTTTAACCTCACATTCTGGTAACTGAGCTAGAGCTTGAGAGGCCTGAGAAAGCAAGGCCATGGAATACCTAGACATGTGATTCTGGTAATTGCTAGCTCTGATAGCTAAAGTGGATGAGGTATAGACCTTCCTACCCAATCTGTCAAGAATCTTACTTTCCTTATCAGATGGTAAAAGTTTGACAGCTGGAGATAAACATGAAGACCTGTCAGAGACTATGGAGACTACCACAGGGTCTGCCTGCCTTGCATTCATCTGGCATTTTATAAAATCTGTCTAGTCCTTGGGAGCAGGAGCCTGAGGATCTGGAGTCTTAGAAGAGGAGGCAAAGGCATTCAAGAAAGCTGGAAGGACTGGAGGCACTGCAGAAGGAGAAGGGACCTCCATTTGCAAAAGATCATAATATCTCTGAAATCTGGGAACAATCCCACGTAAAGAATTCTCTCATTTTATTAATAGTTTCTCCAAAATAAATCTCTTCAACTGGAGAATCCACTCCATTTGATTCCTCATCAGGTGAGGCATATTCCAGAGGAGAGGTAATTTGGGTGGAATATGCCAGGGAATCTTCATCAGATGAAGAGTCCTCTGAGTCAGAGGGAAGAATCTGGGATCCAGCAGACTGTAGAACAGGAGAGGAAGTGAAGGGAGGTAGAGGGAGAAAGGTAGACAGCTTCAAGGCCATCAAAGCCTTAATAAGACCCTGGGGAAAATACATCCCAGTCAGACTGTGGAGCAGAAGGAATACTGGAATGTTTAGTTTTTGTTTCATTTTGATATATCTTTCTGATTGAGGAGAGAAATCAGAAGAGACTGATGTAGGCCTAATGTCCCAGGTAGACAAAGATGGATCCCTAGCCAGAATGACAGGAATGTCCCCGGAGTCCTCAAGCCCAACAAGTCGCAGTTCCCCCATATTGCCCGAAACAGACATCTGCAAAGTCTTGGATGTGCTAGGCTTCCAAAAAGGTACCCACTGCAGAAGCAGACCCAACCTCTGACCATACCACCGGGTTTTCACTGACCTCAAGGGACACATTGAAAGTAAGAGGCACAACTGAAGAGGTTCAGGCCTTTTTTGCTCACCTTCCTCTTCAAACTCAACTCAGCTGAAGGACCCCTGGAACCCTCCATAATGTCTTTAGCCAGATGTTCTAACCACTGATTTTCTAAGTAAAGATTTAGAGCTGAAAGTTGGCTATGCAATGTCTTAGGCACAAAACTCTGACAAATAGAACAGGAGCAGTAGTCAGGAAAAGGCAAATCTGCCTTCCACACCTACACTTGCCCTTCTTGGATGACATGAAAAATAAATCCAAGTAGGAAAAAGCAAATCCCCAAGAGGGCACTTATCTGAAGCTGAAGCTAGCAGCAACTCATGGAATCTGATTACAGACCTTACATAGGAGTCAACCTTCCGAATGGCAGCAGAAAAGTTCTGAGGATGGTACGTGTGGACATCCCTTTTATGGCTGATGTTGTCAGACCATACATGCAGCATCCCATGAACTGGCAGCAGCTAGAAGCTTTTGTATATTGGTCGGTCATTGTGTCGTAGGAAGGAAGACAACCCATATGTAAAGAATACTGCAACATTGAATAGAAGGACATCCACTGGTTAAAGCAAAAATAACTCAAAAGTAATGCACATTTAAGTTACTAGTTACTAAAAAAGTAATATATTACTATTACTAGTTATTATTTTGCAAAAGTAACTAGTTATATTATTAGTTACTAGAAATTGTAATATATTGCTCTCATTACTGTATGTTTCTACTCCCCAGCACATGGACAGAAATGTACTTGAACCGATATCCACTGACAACACTTGGCAGCCTTTTGCATCTTTTAGTTGATCCCTCCTTCTAATTATAACACTATCAGTAGTTCACATGAAATACACCAAACATTACTGTTGCAATAAGCTTTTTTATCTCACCTTTACATCAGGCTAATTACACTTAACACATTATTCATTAATTCAAAGTGAAGTAACTTAAAAGACACTGCTTTACATAGAAGGCAGTACCATAAGAAAACATTCTCTTTTAAACCTGAAGTGACCTTTTCTATTCAGTCTTTTGTTCTAGCCTTATTACAGTACACAACAACCTAATATCCCCCATGCACACTCAGGGGAACCAATAGTGTAATTCCAACAGGTTGTTAATTGATAACATGCAATAAAAAGGTTAAATCCAAGACATTTACCTTCAAAACTATTATCACCCATATAACCCTATGCATCGCAGTATAGCCTGACATGGATTTAAATGTGCTTTGCCTTACATGAGTCTCTTACAGACCATATCAACAGAAGCATAATTAACAGTATATTGACATTTTTGCTACAAGGATCTACTCTGTGGGTATAACACTGAATCTGCTATATTAAACAACCATGATTCCTGCTCAAACTATTTATAGTTTACATCACTTGCTGTGGTAGCCAAAGCAACTGAGGGGAGAGAGAAAAATCAAAAATGCTTTAGGTTTACCTTCTTTACACATCCAGCCCATTACTCTTGACATAAAAAATAGTTGTCATCAGTCTTTCTAAGAAACTGTTCTCTGAACAGTTATATTTAAAATACCTTGAATAAGCCAAAACTATTTTAATTGATATCCTCACAGCAACTAGGTTTCATCCCTCAAACATTTCTCAACTGACATTTATCAAATAGCTGAGTTTCAGGATTAACTCAGTTAGTTGCTTTAGTCTATACCTCTCAACCACTTAGTGCAAGAAATCTGGACAAAGCCTAAAATGGGGGTGGGGGGCAAAACAAAGACAGATTGTAAATGCTGTTGTTATGAACTTAGAAATTTGCTAGAATTACAGGTTTTGTGTTGGCATGCATTTTCTGAAGCATATAAAGTCTGAAACTCAAGTGTGTGTCATCATTTAGTGATTCCTATCCTCAGTGATTTGTCAAAAAAACACAAATTTTATAAGCAACAGACCAAAAATAAAAGGCAAAAATCTGAACAGCTGAGAAGTATGGCCTAGCCATGACCCATATACATTGCAGTATGTTACAGAGTAGAGCATTTTTCCTTATTTCTTTATTTATAGGAGATCCTCATGACAGCAGTCTAGACATCACATGCCTAGACTATATAAACACAGCTCCACTGCACACATATGCATTGCCTAGTCCCAACTCAAAATCCTTAGACCTCCCATAGCAAGACAGAGAACACAATGTCACTGACAGCCTTGCAGGGACGTAACACACTTTCACAATAGACTGAGCATATGCTTGTCACTTCATATCTGGCAACCGAACTTCTGACAATTTGCTCTCTCCTTACTTTACAGACGCCCCCAACTGTAATCCCCATTTGTTCTCCATTCTCTCTGTCACACTAACCTTCCAGATGTATGACACTTAATAAATGCATTATTGGCACTGTGGCAGTTAGACTTTCAAAAAGAAAAGAAAATTGGTCCAAAATGAATGAATTGACAGTCTTTCAGTATCTTGGACTAGGTACTTGAGTAGAATAATTCTTTGCCATATCCAACTGACACAATTCACAGTTCACAGTGTATCAGTAAAACTGCTCGCACCCACTGCCAGGGGGAGTTGGCTTAATGGTTAAGTTGTTTATGGTACAGAGTTTAATTCTCAAATGGGACCATTGACTAGGCTTAAAATAACCCACAAGGGCAGATAGCCTAATATTAACTTATAAACAGAATTTTTTTAGTTGGAGGTTGGTATATTGGTTAAGGTATTTACCTCACAAACACAAGGTACATGCTTTGATTTTCACCTTTGAAAGGGTAGCTAGTCTAGTATTTACTTGTGAACCCCACAGTCCACTGAAGCCGGCCTGGTACAACTTGAACTTTAGCTTATTAACTTGACATTGTCAGATGACTGGTACTAGCTGAGCATTTTTTTACATTTAAGCTGAGAAGTTATTGTCAAAGAAGACTGTACTGTCTTCTGTTTTATAATCACTACCCTCCTTACAGAGTAATGATAAAAATAACCACTTTAAGTAGTGTCTGTCAAAGCACACCCAAAATGTTCCTGTGGTACATTGTTCCAGTGACAGACCCCTGCTGAAAAAACAGTTATGCTCTTTAGGTCTGATATAATCTACATGCAAACTAGTCCAGGCTACCAAAATGCCTGTCACATACATAAGACAGTCATTCCTCTCCCTCCTATTTTTTAGGAACTCCATTCACACATGCATATTCCTTCTCCCAGCTCTGTCCTTATCTCCTCACTCTGCTTGTATTCAGTCATTTTCAATACAGCTTTCAGACATAGGAAATGATCCTTCAGTGCTTTGTATTTCTTTGGTATTGCCAAGATCGTGGCTATGCGATCATGCAGATTTCCAATGTTACTATGCCTCCAGGCTATTTTATTTACGTATTCCTCCATTTTTTTAATATTGGCACCAGATGAGTGTCACTGTTGATATGACACCCTAATCCCATGTGCTCAAATGGGAAAAAGGGGTTGTGGATGGATGGCTTGATGGGAAGCAATTAAACCCCATCTCTGTTCATGAATGTTGGGTCTAACAACCACCACCACATTTATAAGCCTAGCTATGCAATCCACACCAATTGTGTCTCTATGTATCATGGGCATTTATTAAGAGGGAGTATGTTAGTTAAGAAGTTTCTAGCAGTTATGGGGGTGTATGTTAGGTTGGGCATTACTGTCTGCCTCTGTCTATCAGAGACATGGGGGCCAGACTCAGTGTGAGTTTTTGATTTCCGCATCCATTGGTCAAGGCTACGCTTCAATAAGGTTAGGGATTGATTCTGCTTCACATGGATGGAAAGCCTGTTCCAGAAAATGGGGACACTCTGAGACATATATCTTTCTCATCAACAGGTTTTATTTATGTCACAAGCAATAGTGAAGCCTTAGGAACTAGTGGTTCTGATGCTGTTCATTTTGTGGATTTACAAAGAGTCTATCAGACCAGGATCTGAGGATATGCAAAGGGTGCATCAGAGCAGGATCTGTGTCAGGCTACTGGCCACTTATACAATAGGCTTTATTACTCTTGTTTTAGAGTTGTAATGAGTAGGAAGCCCCATATTAGAAACACATACAACAGCTATTGCTGCTTTTGATAATGATGAACTTTCTTGAACAAAAACATTTGTCATGCATTATAAAGGAAAGAAATACTATTCATCAGAACTTGGAATTATCAATATTTTAAACTTCAATTTTCACTGAAAAATAGAACTCCTCAAACCTCTTCCATTTCCCCAGTGTTCATGCGAGCAAGGTGTTGTTATATTTACATCAGGGGGACTGGATGGTGCAGTGGTGCAGTGGTAGCATTGTCGTCTCACAGCAAGAGGTTCTCCAGTTTGATTCTCGGCTGGAGTGTCTTCTCTGCAGAGTCTGCATCCCTTTGTTCATGTGTTTTTTCTCTGGGTACTCTGGTTTCCTCCCATATTACAAAGAAGTGTCTTAGGTTCATAGGTAAGTAAGTACTAGGCTATCTGCCCGAGAGCATCTATAAGCCTAGCCAGAATGTGTTGGCTTTTGCCACCCCCTTAGATTAGTTCCCTGTGCCTCGGGCCAGCAGAGCCACTGCAGTGATCCCCAGGGTAAATTTTCTGTTTCCCATCCACTCGTCAAGGTTTCACTTGAAGATTGTTAGTGAGGGGCTCTGCCTAATGTAGATTGTAATCCTGTTCCAAAGCATTGGGTGTCTCTGGGACAGGAATCTATCTCTCCAGCACATCCTATTTATCGTTGTGGTGAGGTTTAGATCCCTAGAGCATGCGGCTCTTGGTGATTTGTTTTTTTTTTTTTTTTAGGTGGAGCATGTCCATCAATTCTGGGTTGGACATGGCCTTGTATGTCAGGCAGAGATCACCTCTGAGTAAGCGGTATATAACTGAGTACAGCTGGAGTTTCTTCAGTCGGGCTGCATAGGGCATATGTTTGAGACCAGTAATCCTCTTGGTGAGGTACTTCTGTGGTCTTTCCAGCTGTTGCAGGTGTCTTGTAAGGTACATCCCAAATGGGGCATTGTACTCTATGATGGGTCTGATGAGTGATGAGTAGAGGGGGCACAATAACCTCTTTTGTTTTAGATGTGAACCCTTTTGTGATTAGGTGGGCCACATAGAAGGATTTTCTAACCACCTTGGCAATATGATTATCACAGGAGAGATTACTATCTACTTGGGTCCCCAAATCCCTTTTACATTTTCTGTATTTAGTTCATGGGTACTTTGTTTTTTCCAAAGGGGATGACTATGCACTTTTTGGCATTTAGCTTGAGGCCATGATTTTGACTCCAGGTATCTGTCTCAGTGAGACCCTTCTGGAGGATGTCTGTATCAGCTGGAGAGTCAGTTATGGCCCCAAAGTTTGCAGTCGTCTGTGAACTTGGTCAGCCATAGTCCTCCTGTGCTTATTTGTACCTCTGAAAAGTATATACCGAACAGGAGGGGTCCCAGGACTGAGCCCTGGGGGATGCCACTTGTAACTGGTTTAGAGTCGGACCTAGAGCCTGCAACTCTCACCATGTGGGTTCTATCCATGAGCCAACTGGCAACTGATCTCATGATGTAGGTGTTTATGTTCAGGCTGGTGAGCTTGTCTATAATACCAGTATGGGGAATGGTGTCAAAAGCCTTTGTGAGGTCTAGGTAGGCTGTATGGACCTCCTTTCCCTCATCAAAAGCCTTGGTAACTGTCTCAAAGAAGTCCACCAGGTTTAGGAAGCATGATCTGCCCTTAACAAAGCCAAATTGGGGAGGGTCCAATGTTTGAAGGTTCCCAATGTCTGTGTTAATGAATTCCATGATGATGCGCTCCATAGCCTTGCAGACCAGGCTAGTCAGGCTTATAGAGCAATAGTTCCCATGGTCCATTGTGGCTGCACCTTTGTGGAGCGGGATAACTGTTGCTGTGCGCCACTCTGTGGATAAGTAGCCTGTAAAGAGTCTGAGTTTGAACAGTGTGATTAGGTGAGGGTTAGGTTAGTTCATTTGGGAGCTTGTGTAAGACACAGCCTGGGACACTGTCTGGTCACATTGAAGCTGTAATTTTGGCTTAGGATAGGGCTGTTTTAACCTGTGTATCAGTGATTGCCAGGGCACTACATACTTCTGGTATGGTTATGGGCTCTTTAGGGGGTGGGAGGTGGGTGAAGATTGCACTAAACCTGTCTGCCAGAATGTTGGCAATATCAGTCGGTTCAGTGCATTTTGTGCCATCCTGCACTAACTCAGGGCAGATCTGAGCATTTCCACTTCGGTTCTTGACATAGCTAAAGAACACTTTGTGGTTATCTTTGGAGTCCTTGGCAATTTTTCTTTCGAAGCTAGCCTTGGATGATTTTATGAGGGATCATGGTTTCTTGCTGATACTGATCAGGGATGTCTTCCCTTCTTGGGATTTTACTCTTTTCTACACTAGTTTCCTCCTTCTATTGTACAGCTTGTTTATGGCAGGGGTCCACCAGACTGGTTTCCTTTTCTTGGAGGAGTGAGTCTTGGTTTTGCTTGGGATAGCACGATCCATGCATTCTTGCAGGTGCTCATAGAGTGCCTTTGTAAGGAATTCAGCAGCTTGGACAGCATTGTCCTTTAGCATGGGGGCTGTGAACCTTTCCACCTCGGTCTTAAGTAACGTGAAGTTTGCTTTTGAAAAGTTTTTCATGGTGGTTTCCTTGATTGGGGGTGGGGACAGAATGTGGATATCCAGAGTGATTAGTCTGTGGTCTGATCTAACCAGCGAGGGTTTGATCTCTGGTGTAGAACGCCAGTCACCCATGTTGGTGATGACCAGGTCCAATAAGTTGTCACCTCTGGTGGGGGTGTTGACCAGTTGATCCAGGGCATTCGAGTTTATAAATTCTAGGAAGCGTTGGGCAAGGGAGTTAGTACTTGAGTAGTTCTCCCAGTTAATGTTTGGGTAATTGAAATCACCCAATATTAGGGCATTTGGTAGGACCTTCATATTTTCCAGTGTCTCCAGAAACACAGAATGAGGGTCCTGGGTCATGGTGGGTGATCTGTTGCAAGCTACAATTTGAATTACAGTTTTACCTGTTGTTAGTTGCACATGGATGATCTATGAGGCATTGTGCTGTGCCACTAACCTGGAGGTGTGGGTATCCTTGATGAATATGGATACACCCCCACCTTTTGTGTTTCAGTCTGGGTTCTGTGGCCAAAAAGTATGGTATGTTATAGCCTGGTAGTGCTGGGGTGCTCTCTGGAGCCTTAAACCAGGTTTCTGTTACTGCACAGATATCGATGTTGTCCATAATGAGTAGTGTCTCGAATAAATGCATTTTGAGGTTTAGACTTCTGGCGTTGAGTAGCATTACCCTCAGTTTTTGGTTACTTGCGCTATTTACGGTGGTGGGTTTGTCTTTTGATGCTTGCCTAAAAAAGGCACTATGGAGGCAGCAAAAGCCTTGGCCAGTATTTGAAAGCCTAAGGGTGACAGGTGCAAGCCATTTCTTGTGAAGCAACATAGCTTATCGAGCATGTCATCCCAGGTGGACAGATACTGGATTCCCTTTGAATGACACCAGAAACTTGGCCAATTGTTGAAATTGATCATTTTTTCTTTATACTGGCATCATTCTTGGTGAGGCCAGGATACTACTCAGGGTCAGGGTCATACCAGCCTGGTCTATGTGATCAGAGAGCTCTTCCAAGTCTCTTTTCATGTAGTCCAGGGAGGTACATCTCAGGTCATTCACACCAACATGGACAATGACAGAGTCATATTTGTACTTGTTCTGGAGTGACCTGAGTGCTTGTGTTATGTGGCGGATCCTGGCACCTGACAGGCAGCTAACTGTAACCTTCTCCTTTTCCAGCCTAGTTAGTGGGACATCAGTGTGCTTGACTATAGAGTCACCTATCACTAGTGTGTTGGGTGTGTTATTTTGCCTTAAGGGCTGTGATTGTGTGGCACACTGACTATGTGAAGTATGTGTTTCATGGTTTGTGATGGGGTGTGGAGGTTGCTTGGGTGTCTGCTTTGGAGGTCTCTGTTGCTTTTGCAGATTTTTATTTAGAGCCTCTGAGTATGTTTTCATGTATTTATGTGTGTTATTTGCCGGTGTTGGTTTAGTAGGTCTATGTGAGACTGGTGGTGTGTTGTAAGTATTTTCCTTCTCCTCTTGACTGTCAGTTTCAGTCTTGGATTGAGAGAGCTTTGCCTCCAGTTTGGCTGTATAATTGCATCTCTCGCATATATTAGTGTTTGGTGATAGGAGGAGAGGGTTGTCTGTGTACATGAGGCAGTTGTAACATTGCCTCAAAATGCCCAGATTCACCAGTTGGATTGGAGAGTACACCTGAAACTGCCCTTTGGACATGCCTGAATAAGTAAACTGAGCTGTTTTGCTGATTAGCTGGTAGGGACAAATAGAGAGCCTTGTCCTTCTGCACAGTATAGGGGGTCTAGTGCTAGGTTAATTAGTGCTTGCTATGAGTTTTGAGCAAGTACTGCACTGTGAAATGAATGGTTTGAGTGCTTAAGTTGAAAGTTTGTCTAGTTCCAAGGGAAAAATTGAAGAGCAGACTTTGTGGATCCGGGAATAGTTTAACCCTAGCTATCAGGCACTGCCCGGCACACAAAACTGCACAGATGCAGTTTTTATAGCAGGGAAATGAAAGAGATAGAAATTAGCCCAAAATGGCCAATAAACTACTAACTTCTGGGCTACAGCAAACAAGGCACACATATTTCAGAAAGGAACAGATCAAATAAGTAGGCACAATAAGCCTTTAACCAGAAATTCCCAGCTCAGAAGGGCAGAATCTAGCCTCTCCTCCCACAAGAGTGCAGACTACAAACCTTCTTAATGTAAAATAACTGGCCTGAAGCCCAAGTGCTTAAACCAGAACTCATGCGTTTTTAGAATAGCAGACACTGAGCCTTCAATCAGCAATTCCCAACTTAGAAGAATGTAAGCTACCTGTCCTGCCACAACAATGCAGTCCACAAACCTTTTTAATGTAAAACAACTGGTTTGAAGCATTAGTGCTTAAAGCAAAAAGCTTAGAATAACAGTTACAATTAATCAGGCTACTACCAAGCAGTAATAACTGCAGCAGAATAATACAATTTAAGAAGCACAAGCAAAGTAAGGTAATAAAGTGGGAAGAAACACAATTACAGTAAAAGCAGATGAATAAAGTGCAATTTTTTTTTTTTTTTAGATATAACAATAGAAAACGAGCAAACTGATTTAAACAAATTACCCACTTAACCAGTCTGGAGCATTTCTCCCTGGGACTCCACTGAAAATTGTCTCTGTTCCAAGTTGGACTTTCCCAGTAAACAAATGTTAAATAAATAATGCTCCACTGTAAAAACGCATATTCTACTTCTTTTTGGGGAGGCACCATTCATAACTTTTATTTTTTACAGAAAATGAAGTTGGTGACTTGATATAAAGCTCAAAAGTAATCTATTGCATCTTCTTCTTCTTCATCACACTGCAGCAAATATGTATTAATAATTAGTTTTATTTCTGAACTAATATCAATAAGTAAAATGTTTCTCCAGAAATAATTATCAGGTTTCTGAAATGCTTGTTTTTGTGCATAATCTTACCCTGTGGGCTTTAGTGTATGGAATGATGCATTTGTCTTTTCCGCTTTTCATTTAGCTTCTGCCCAATTGAGGTCATTGCTGACCATAATAATGGAATAGTTGAAGGAGAAAAGAAAACAGGATGGTCTTCATGAAGGGGTGACTGTGGAAGATAAAAACCATCCTACTTAACAACTCTCCCTTTATTCAGAACTACTGTCTCACCATACTGGCCCTAATAAGGGTCCTCTGTTCTTCCACCGACAGCTCACAATAAAAAAAAAAAAAAATACATGCATACATAAACAGTTCCCCTACACAAAACTGAAGAGTGTGAAACTAACTCCAGAATACTGAAGATCGAAATACTGAAAATGAAAATGCCCGAAGCACAGTAAACTGACAAATACTTAACTGAAGCATAACATCCTGGACAGGATATTATTAAACACTACAGGATCACAAACAATGACACATAAAGCCATTCTTAGCATTGTCCCTGTTACAAATCCTGAAGTCTGTTTCTATACGGTGTGAGCCCCTGAACTTTTCATATGGGAGATTTCACCTCGTACACCCTTGCTGCTTCTTAGAGGCTGCACAGCCCTGGAGATTAGTAAAATACTAATTTTTAGACAAACACAGGTATAGCACTAATGTCAAATGCTGATTGACCTTTAAGAGAACATAATTAACTAAATGAGGAACGAAGAAATACAAATTCTTACATGGTAGCAGAAGGCTTTACCCTTACATAAATACTGCTGCATAGACTGCATTCTTAATTGTATTCTCAGGCTCAGATTTAGTATATTTGGGTGATGTTGTGATTTAGGTATTTTCAGTTTAATTGATGTGGTTTTCACTATTACAGATGTCACTGAAGTGTGGTGCAGTATTACTTGGTTTCACTGCAAAGTCCCCCCCCCCCTCCCAACTCCCTGACAAACTAAGTAGTTGATCACAACTGACTGATTACTCAACAGGCTGCAAAACATTAAAATCAATGCTTTTTACAGGAGGCAAACCTGCCTGTACCTCTTTTGTGGGTGAATTTGCCTACCTACCTCATTATGATTACTTAACCTTAGGGAAAAGACAAATACCCAGCAAGGGTGGCAATACATATTGGGACAATACCACCATTGCTGTTCCATTAAATAACTGAAAACAGCTGAAAGTGTATAAATTAATAAGTTGGAGTTCATACACCTGGATTTTGTTAACATTTAGGAAAAGCAGATATACATACATACATACATACATACATGCATACTGATCAAGGCAAACCAGATTTCCATATCCCAAATAATACTGCTAGCTCATAAAAGGGAATCTTCAGGCAGTCTGAGGCAATTGAAATTATATAGTCCCTCCAACATGTCAGGGGGCATTCACAATATGTTGCCAAACTATTCAGCAAAGATGGGTGAGCAAAACCAAATGGGGCTTCCACAAAAAAAAAAAAAAAAGGCAAAAGGATAGCACAATGAACTACTCCAGGCAAATGATAAAAAGTTAAAATATTAAATGACACACAATACTGCCAAAGTAGCTCAGCTGACTACTGACAACCTTGAGAAGCAGCAGCTTTACTCCAAGATCCTCTCAACTGCTGAGCTTCTCACTCTGTCATGGAAAATGAACCCGAGGAGGTGGGCATGGGTGGCCCAGGCTGCTGCCGGTCTAGCAGGGAGCACCTTTTCAGTATTTTATTTTATAGGTAGGTAGACCAGGATGGGGCACCAGGTAATGTGGTGGAAGGAGCCATAGCCCTGCCTAGGGCACCAGTTGACCTAGGGCCGCTGGCTAGCAGCTCTAGGAAGGTAGCTCATTTCTTCCTCTCAGTTCTGAGATTTCATCACTCCCCAAAGCTTGTGAGCACAAGTAAGTATAAGCATATGAAAAGCCAGTGACATGACTCAGTTGTTGCTTCACTACCACTGTTCAGTACAATACCCACACTATTCCTGCCACTGCACCTGTCTCCTACCACCTGATACCTTCTTCCCTCATTCATCAATAAGACATCAAGATAATTAAATTTGACTTGAGGGAACTGCTTCCCTCTCACCTGAACAGAGAGAGCCAATCTTGTCTACATCAAAAGTGTGTCCTTTTTGTGATAAACTTCATCCAACATATTTTCTCAAGTGAATGTTGGGGATCACAGTTACTTGGAGTCAAGTGGACAACTTCATGTACATTCAACAAATATTTCGTTTTCACATCCCCAAACTGGATAATATACAGACTTTATCACATACCATGCATGATTAGTGTAGGGCATATTTAATACCTGAAATATACATGGGTTTGACCCATGCCACTTGCGGTGTTGATGTCAGTCTTTGGTAAACACTTGAAGTGTAAACAGGTTCTGTACTTGCATCTCTTCTTTGGCAGTCTTGCCACAGGTTCCTGCTTATAGCAGTATGCAAATATGATATGATTCTAGAAGACAAGATGCTGAATAAGTACATAATAAGTAATTAGAATCAGAGGCATTGTGCACAAACAAAAAAGGAAATGCTAGTCACGGACTTTGGATACTAGGAATTCCAAAATTTAGT